>NC_043991.1:10898369-11195869 GCF_902150065.1 Myripristis murdjan | reverse complement strand
GCGTGGCGAGGCTCCGTCGGGGCGTGCATTGAAGCCGCCTGGGCGCGCTCTCGTAACAGCCCAAACTTTAGGGATAGCGGATAGCGGGTGGTCAGGACCACCCGCTTTCCCTAAAGTGTGTGCGCAAGATAGCAACTTTAGGGATAGCGCATGGAACACGCCCACGGACACACCTCCAGGCGCAAATGACGGAGTCGGCATAACGGATAGCGGGTGGCGCAAGATACCGTTTAGGGATAGCGGAAGTTCCTAAATCCGCAATTTGCGGGTAGCGGGTAGTGGCAGCGGATAGCGGGTGGCACAAGATAGGGCCCATTATCTTTCAGGTTCAGGTTTGGTTTGGGGCAAAAATGGGAAAACGTCAGGTTTGGCTTGAATATTTGGGCCCAAGTTAAAGGGCCATAACAGTGATCTGAATGTTTGGCCCATTTACTACAATTTATCCACATTTTACATCACAACAAACCATGTTGCAATCATAAAATTACTGCAATCATGCAACCATTTGCAATCAGTGGTACTAAAGATTTCACAACATCTAGTCAAAATCTCCGTTTTCAAATTCTCATTTTTGATTGAAACAGTCACCTTTATAATTCTACTTCTGTGACTAACAAAGTCATTTCATTTCATAAACATGCAATTGATAACTTTGTTGTGTTAACATTTCTCCGGGGGCAATTTTACTGCAGAGAGAGATGACTCAATTGCAAGTCATCAAAACACAACAGTGCTGATGCTTTCAGGAAAACTAATGTAGGTGTCTTTATTACGGTAATGGAATACTGGTGTGAAGAAAGTTTGAAGTCTCAAAGTTCATTTTCATATTATAATGGAAAAAGCTGATATCTGCACTGCAGAAGTGTCACTGAGCAAGGCATTGAACCCTCATCTCACTGTAAGTCAGAATAAGAGGTGCAACTACATGTCAGTGAAATGTAAACATACCAACATGCGCAGAGAAACACACACACACACACACACACACACACACACACATACATACATACACAAGTGAATTACTTCCTTGGTATTAATCTTTTCATAAGAGCAGTCCGTATTTTTCAAACAGTGGATATCTCATTTAGGAGTTAAGCTTTTCATCTATGGGACCCGGATTAATAACAGCTCGAACTAAGTTTTTTGTCCACACACACACACACACACACACACACACACACACACACACACACACACACAACAAGCAAATGTCTGAAGTGCAGGCCTTATGGGACGATATCTGTGGTAATTCATTCAGAATCCATTTTAGCGCATTCTGCAGGCCTAAGTGCCAATCTTCCTTTCTGGTGAGTTTCCATGATTTTATGTCCTATATAAAACGATGCAGTTTGCTCCACAATGGCCTATTTAAGTTACATTACCGCCGATATCCCCAGTAAAGAAATTAAGCCGTGATAGTGAGAGATCATCTCGGTTAGTTATCTTCTCCCTGCCGAGATGTGTCGCTTTGACACCCCGCGGAGAACTGAATGATTCTCTTGGCCAAAAGATAATAGTCTTCTACAGTGTCACTCTCCCCAAATGTCTCTCTCTCCCTCTCCCTCTCTCTCTCTCTGTCTCTCTGGCTGTTGTCTTGTCGTATGTGAAGTATTGTACAATATTGTAAAGGAAGATTAGGCCTACAAGGGTCAACATGAGAACAGCAATCTCGCAAATGTGAGAAGTAACTCCAACCAAGTTTGCATCAAAGGACCAAAAGACACTCACAAACACAAACACATGCACACAGAAAAAACAGCAGCTGGTTGGTCTAGTTGGTTAGAAAGGCTGACACTTGTACACAAACCCATGAGAAAGAGAGCAAGAGAGACAGAGAGGGGAAATAATTTCAGTATGGATTTACTGAATGCATTGTTTGTTTGTATTTTCTGTACTGCCTTGAAAAGTTGGTCTCTGATAATCAGCCCTTCCAATAAACACAGGAGAGACCAACCACAATGAAAGTCTGCTAGACTCGGTCAGCTGGCACAGCCTCCATAACTCAAGTCCGAGTGAGGAAATCCATGTTACTACTAGTGACATGTTTTACTAAAGCTGTTTTACTGAAGTTTTACTAAAAGTAATTATATTCTGGTAGGACACTTAAGAAAAGCACAATAAAATTTGGATTGAGTTGTTATTGCACACTACAAATGCAGGTAGCCAGGTATTTTACTTTGCCTCTTGGTTGAGGAAATATGTTTAATGCAATAAATTCCAAACATTTTCCTTTCACATATCTATCTATCTATCTATCTATCTATTTGATTTAGTTCCTATACAAACCGTTACTTTTCAAAAGCCAACAGTGTATTTATTGAAACCACAGAGAAATGATCATCAGTAAGTCTCCCTCTTAACCCCACACCCTCCCCCCTGACCTTGTTGGCTATACGCTTGACTTTAAAACACACAGTAGCGCCCAGCTGTCTGTCTCTGCTGTGGCTAATTGGTTTCAACTCAGTGTTCAGTACTAGCGCCTCATTAGCCATTCCACTTAGAATAACTTCCACAAGTTTGCTTGCGTTCAGGGGTCATTGAAAGTCAAGGATGCCTTAATTATGAAACTGGATCATTCAGTAAGTAAAGCTGCATCTCCCAGTAGCTCTGAATATCAATTTGTGCCTTTAAAAAAAAAAAAAAAAAAAAAAAAAGACAATTACAGCAAATTCTGTAGTAATGCAATAATGCTGTAACCTCACAGCAAAACCAAAGCGTATATGAAATTTACAGTAATACTAGGACATTAAAGAAATATCATAAAGTGCAAAAATGTCACTTTAAACTCACTAGTGTCTGCGACAGAATCACAAGAAGCCCTTAGGAATATTACAAGAAGATTACAGGCATGCTTAAGTGACACCATAGGACATCAGTGAAACACTATAAAGTTTAATAAGATCACTATAACTCACCATGATTCATAGAATCACTATTAGTCCCTATAGTAATATTATAGGAACATTGTAGGGATTTCCGTAGGATATTATAGAGCTGGTTGCTCCTGACTTCTGACCCCTGCAGTGAAATGTACATATATGTGTCCTGTGTCCCAGGGGATATGCCAGTAAATGAGAAACATGATTAAAATGAATTTAATTAGTGTTAAGGTGGTCTAAAATGCCTTAACGGACAATAGTAGTGTCAATCAGATGTTATTATGAGCAGAGAGAGAGAGACGGAGATTATTGGATTCATTGGAAAGAAACCACAAAATCTCAAAACAGACATCAGTGTGATCTGACTCAGAACTAAACCATGCCGTAAATGGTGGATTATCTAACCAGCCTGAATAAAGGTTCTTTCTTTCATATGTCTTTCAGCGATGTCCCATTGTGCTCTCTTTGGCAACATGTCTGCTTGTTATTATCTGATATTATTGGTATGACAATCCCATGTTCCCAAGAGGTCCCTCCTCTGAGGACCCTCTTCCTCCGCAACGGTACCACTGGCACTTCTTTGGCACTGAAAAAAAAAATGGGTATTTTGAATTACCATTCACCAAGGGTCTAGTTCCAGTTCTAGTTGACTTCTTGGTTCCTGCTCCACATGTGGGACTCGCAGGAACCAACAGGACCCTGAAGGTAGGACTACTGCATCTCTGAAGTAACCCAAGGTGAGAGCCACTGTTGAAATTTATGCTGAAGTAGATACATTTTGTTGTTAGTTGTTAGCTGTTGTCACTTGGTCGGAGGGTAAGATTCAACGGGAGCTTGAGGGAATGAAAAGAAATTGAGAAGACATACAGGAAAATAATGGTGCATTAGAGACAACTGGGGTGAGTGTGATCCTGACTGAAGTTGAGTAAGAACAAAGTTGCATATGTTTTAAAAAACAATAAATTTGAAGCTTCTATAATATAGCCACCATAAATTTCATGTGTAAGGTGTGTGTGTGTGTGTGGTTTTGAGTGAGAGAGGAGAGGGGAGTGATTGAGTGTGTGTGTGTGTGTGTGTGTGTGTGTGTGTGTGTGTGTGTGTGTGAGTGTGAGTGTGTGTGTGTGTGTGTGTGTGTGTGTCTAAACCCAAGCCAACTGGAGGATGATGCCACCCAACGCTCCCACTGGCGACAGCTCTGTCAACAAGGGGTGCAGAAGCTCGAGGAGGACCGAGGTGATCAACGTACCAGGAGACGCTTGAAGAGACATGAAGCCAGTATTAGCCCCTCACCCCCAGTCAGTGTCTTCACCTGTCTGTCTGTAGCAGACGTGTGGTTCACGGATTGGACTTTACAGTCACATGAAAACTCACAAAGAGCAGCGGATGGATTGTCATCATCGGACACGACGGACAACCTTAAAGAAAAAAAAAAGTGTGTGTGTAAGTGAATGTGTATGGGTGGGTGGGTGGTACTGGTTGTGTTGTAATTATATGTTTTTAATTGTGTGTTTATTGTTTCTCTCGTGTTGTCTTTTACGTCTGTCTGCTTATGCAGACACCACAGATGGAAACAGGCTATTAGCTAAACCTGGTCCAAGTTTTGCTGTGTGTAATCTCCATCTGAATTCATGTGATAAATGCGCTTCTGTTAGCAGAGAGCAGAGCATCAGAATATGAGAGGTTCGTGGCTCAAAAAAACGTCAAAGTTTCATCTTATTTATTTTATTATATGTTCAATATGTGCTTAATACTGTATGGTTATATACATGTACATATATATCTATATATACAGCCTTACTCAGGGAATATAATCTAAGGATGATATTCATCTTGATGCTTCGGTAGCAATGTTTGTTGAACTTTCATGCCATAATGTACACTGAAATTGAACAGACATAGAAGCTCATAAAAAAATGGAACATAAAAACTGAAAGAGTGAGGGTGCAGGGAGAGAGAGAGAGAGAGAGAGAGAGAGAGAGAGAGAGAAGCAGATTTTGGTTCACAGGCTTCTGTCATGTTGAGCCAATAATGCAGATTTGAACTTGACAGAAAGAAAGTCAGATTGAACTGAACTGAATGTGTTTGTGTGTGTATGTGTGTGTGTGTGTGTGAGAGAGAGAGAGAGATAGATAGAGAGAGAGAGAGAGAGAGAGAGAGAGAGAGAGAGAGAGAGAAGGGGGAGGAAGGGGGGCTCACCAGCTGCTATCTTCTCTGTGCCAGAGATCCCCATTAAAAGAAGGTTTATATGAACCAGGATCGGGGTCAATACCCTTTCAATTTAATCAATTCATGAAGTGGATTTTCTTCAAAATTCCAAAACTGGAAATCTCTTTTGGCACAGAGAGCTTCTCGTACCAATCTATGAATGAGAATGACGGCTTTGTCATCACTGGAATTGCAGATTTATGCCTAATTTAACCTTTTGGTCTGAGTGAACTGAAACCTGCACATTAACCTACAGTTCACTCTGACCACGGTAACTGACAAACATAAAATCACCGTAATTTCCCCATAATATTACTAGTTGTAATAATATAATAATATAATATTACTGGTTACACTTTATTTGAATCCTCATCCCCACTGAGCATTTATAAACAGTTTACAGATGCTGTATTAAAGTGTAGCAGAAAGCATCTGTTACCTATTTGTATTTATAAATGCTTCAGGGAAACAATAATATAGTATCTATCTATCTATCTATCTATCTGTCTGTCTGTCTGTCTGTCTGTCTGTCTGTCTGTCTACCTTCTTGCTGTAAAATAACTATAAGATTCCTATAATATTCCTGCTGGAATGTATAGTGTGTCTGTGGTGCTCCATAGAGAGTTTACATTGACCCTAATAGCATAAAGGAAAAAAAAAAAAAAAACTCTTATTACTGTAATATTGCTATAATGCTCCTATAGGGAGTCATAGCGTCTGTAATAGGCTACTCAGTAGTGAACATATAATTACCTGAGTACTTGTTATACTGTCTTGGTATCACAGAAATATTTCTGGTTTTTGTGATGTTTGGTATCCTTTTAAAAGTTATTGGTGGATTATGATATGTGGCACAAAAGGTAAAAAAAAAAAAGGTATACACACAGATCGATAGATAGATAGATAGATAGAATATACAATTGTGTTGTGTGTAATGAGTACAGGATTGGGAGAGAATTTGAGAATTCCAACCCTTTCCCTCCCAGCTCCACACCACACACACACACACACACACACATACACACACACATACACACACACACCAATCATCCCACAAATTGTCCTCTGTGTGTGTGAAATCCTTCTGTCAGGCCACGGTGCCCCCCCTTTCCTTCATAGCTTCATTACATTGCATTTAAAGGAGATTTAAAGTAACAGAGGAGGGAAGTAGAAAAAAACGCTACTTTTATACAGCCTGTCTGCCTTTTTATCCAGTCTAGCAGTCTAGATATATGGCTTGCAGATCATAGTCATGACCTTCATTGATTATTCTGCACTATTACGGAGAAGCATGGCTGCAGCTCTTATGTTTTCAAAGGGACACTTGTTTTCCATCATTATATTAGATAAAGCTAATATACAGTCAACATATGGTTAATGGTTTCTTTAAGTGGAATAGCAAATTGCAGCTCTGTTTGAAAAAAAAAAAAAAATCCCCCCAAGGTCTCTAAACATTGCATCACATGCAGTTTTCAATTTTTTTTTCCTTTTTTTGCATTTCGCATTTTTAAAAAAAAAAAAAAAAAAAAAATCATTTTGAAGTCACTATTGCTAACGTTTCCAGATCTTCCGTGAATTATGGAGACCTTTAGTGCTGGCCTGTTCTCTTAATTGGCACAATCGCCCCAGGCGAGCCCACATCAAACATGCTGAAGACAATCTCATCCACAGGGCTATGTCTATCTGCGCGTGGGAACACTGTAAAAATAAAGGAAACACTAAAACAGATTGCGCTGTGCATATTAGCATTATGTATTTTGTAATGACTTACCATGGTGTGTGTGCAAATGCTAACGTCCCCCCCCTTAAAAAAAATCTGATAGAGAAAAAAAAAATCACCTCTGATTATTAGGAAAGAACTGTTCAGCTTTTACTATTCGTCGCTGTGTTAATGTAATATGCAGTGCATATGCTTTAATTAAATCGAACTGTGTGTAAAATGCTAATATGAATGAGGGGCTGTGGACATATAAGGTTTTGTACAGATAAAACTTTATGTCTCCCATTTCGGCCTACGGTTAGCTTTACGTCTGCTTTACGTCTACTAATCAGTATCGTTATCATTAACATACTGTAGTCTATCGATTATTCTGCCGTATTACATTGATACAGCAGGAGTCCAGTGACTCGACTGCAAGGGAGCACGGTGGAACGTGTGTGTGTCTGTGCGCGCGCGCGCACACACAGACACACACACACGCAGACACACACACACACACTAACACACACACAAATCATTCCCCCCTTTTCTTCTCCACTTCCTAACTGAGAGGAATTGGGAGAATTAAACCACTGAATCACCATTTTATAATCATCATTTATTATTTTCTCCAATTATAAAGATGTTGTTAATTGTAATGCACAGCAAATCTTTGCTGGGATGAAGTGAAGGAGCCCATTCAGTGAAAGACGTGCAGCATTAAGTAAGGATTAAAACTAGGGCATGACCGAGCGGCCACACACCATATTGTAGCCTACATCTGTTTTTAAATCCACAGTAAATTGTTATGAGCGCCGATGCTTTTACAGGATATGCGATCAAGACAGATGTAGCCTATACATTAATAGAGAAAGGTTATATGCGTAATAGAGATACATTACATGCAGTCAGCCTACTTTTCATGTGATGTCATGTAGCTTATTTCATATTATGTTTCTTTTTTTACCATCATTTTCACCATCAAGAATTTGGAGTGTGGCGTTTGTGCTGTATAACTTTCTGTATAAGAGAGACTGGGTAGTGAAATAAATAAATAATAATAATAATAAAAAAGTAGGCTACATGTCTTTTGAATCCTTAAATGTGACTCAATAACATTATGACATTAACAATAACATTATTTAATTGCCAATTTGATGGAATAAACCAGCCAATTTGAATTATATAAAAATAATAATGATGATAAAATTCATGTTAGGCTCTTCAGGCTTTCCCAAGCAGAGGCTTGATCTTACATACTTTGAGAAAAGGAGGTGATGCATTTCAATATGGTAATCACTCACCCGGGGCATGTTTCATTTATTGACAGATTTGATGTTAATGTCTCAAGCTCACTATGCTTGTAGCTCTTAATTTATTATGTTTTGAGCTGTTTCGCTCTCTTTTTTTCTTTCGTTTGACCCTTCGGAGGTCAACACAAGCAATTCTTTTTTAAACGCATGATTAATTTCTCAGTAGGGCCACCGACTAATGCATTATGAAAAAAGTTAAATGTATTCCAAAGGGGCTAATAGCACTATTGTATTTCAATAAGCCTGTCCCTGCTTCATGGTTTAGATATTGCTTTGGTTTTGAAAACATGTCAAAACATTTTTAGGGAGGAGGTAAAAAAAAAAAACAAGCTGAGGATTAATTGAATTATAGGTCACCTTCAATCTCAAAAATCGTTTTATTAATTTAATTTTTTAATCAAAAAACAAATATTTTCGCTATTAATGCTTTTATAGCAGAGAAGAGAAATATAGACTAAAATGTAATGCATAAATTCTGTGATACTTAAATACTTAATCACAAATACAGTTTGGTCTTAGGATATCGACCCTTGACAAAAAAAGAGCAGTGTTCAGTAGGATATCATATGACATACATGTACCCACTTTCACCACGGGGATTAATAAAGTTTCATTTTCTGCTATTTCGTCACTGCAGACTGCATTTAAAAAGTCAGTGTATTTTCACATACAGGTGTATACTCGTCATAGACATACTAGTCATTTTCCGCTTTGGAGTGTCAGTGCAGATTGGTTATAAATAATAATAATAATAAATTTAAGTCTTTAATATTGCTACCTGCCTTTGTATTTATTATTATTTCCTTTCATCTCGCTATTGTGACGTCACATTTTCAATAGCTGCTGCCTGCGTGGTGGCTCGCGCCTGTGGCCCCCCGCATCCCTGCGAGTGTTCCGCGGCATACGCGAGACAAAGCGCGCGCGGTGACAATCTAAATTGGTTGAAGAGAAGGCAGATGGGGCTCACGCTGTCCGCGTGTGACGCGCGCACGCACACACACACACAACACACACACACACACACACACAGCACCACACACACATACTATGAGATTGAGGCTCAAAGTGATCCTGTCATGTTTATCAAGCCGGCTATTGAGAAAAGATTGGGAGAGAATATATGCAGCCAATCTCAATATCCAATAGACTTTAACCAAATTGAGAATTGCTTAGAAATATAACAATGTAATTTAGAATCAGGTGCTTATTTACTTAAAAAAAAGAGCCTCAATATACTATAGGTCTACCATAGTCCCTATTAATCAAATATAATTTTCCTGTTGGATAGTGTATGAGATGAGCTTCAACATGAGATGCAGAACTTTTGAAAAATAAATTAATAACACCATTTATGGCTGGTGTAAATGTAAAAAAAAAAAAAAAAATGAATGCAGAATATTATTGTTGTAACTGATATGAGTCTTTAACTAACAAAAATTAAAACATATTACAAACACATACCATTTTAAAGAGAGAATTCAATGCTTGTGTGTGTTTGGTGTGTGTGTTGTGTGTGTGTGTGTGTGTGTGTTGGTTGGGGGGAGGGGGTATACATTATTTTCAAGATAACTCAGATGCTGCTGAAATAAAGTTCACTTACAAACTGCTGCACTGTAGCCCGAGCTGCCCCATGCAACTCAGTTTTGCCCCATGGCAATCATGTGTTTAATGTATAAAATGCGTGCATTTAGGCCTACATGATGGATCATGGCTGCAGATAGTGGTTGGCTATTGTATGTCAAGCTGTCAAGCAGTCTGCACAGGCCTTTTCCAGATAGATTAGGTTAACTTTTGTGCTTTCTATTGGAGACAATGCTAATGCCTTTCGTCCATCAGTGACACAAAATCTATACAAAACCTTGTTTCCTGCAGACCACAATTCAATAAGTATTTTCTCTTGACCCAACCCACTGGCTAGTAAGCTATGTTTCTCCTGAACATTCAGAGACGCATTTCTATATCATCCCCAGACCCTCCTCTGGGACTAAAAACAATGATGTAAATGATACCTGCAGGGAATAGGCTGGATAGTCCTCTCTTTCTGGGAGAACATCACCCCCTTCTAACACACCTCTAGTTTGACTTGGACTTTATATTGTTTGGGACACAGTGATTGTGAGAATTCTGCATTAAAGCCAATTTTATCAGCATTGCCACTGCAGGCAGCTGTGCATAAAGTTTCCCATTTTACCCCAAGAAGGATTTGTCATTTGCGATGCATTTTGCACAAGTTTAGTTTGTGTTACTTCTCAGCACAACATAGTAAACATCTTGCATCTGGGTTACAGACTTCTATTTAGGCTTGTATCTTCATATCTTTGCCTGTATATTTTTAGTGGCCATGAAAAGTAATTGAGCTGGAGCAGTAGGAGGTGGATAATTGCTGATACTGAGACGGCTACATTGGGATCCTGCCATCCTGTGTGTTTCAACTGTATTTAGTTTGCAGAGGGAAGATACGTATCCACCTCTAATATGCTCAGCTGAAGAGATGAGAGCTCCTGTGACCCTTGACTACAACAGATGATACAGTGGGCCTGCTACTACGTTTTCATCTCCTGGGAGCAACCTGCACCTAGAGTCAGATTTCGGAAGCCTTTATAGCTGTGAAAATGTGTTTCAGATGCATCTGCAGACATTACTCCAGTGGTGGCCAGTTTGCTGTCTCTGCCTTTATTCTATCCTTAAAACAGGCTTCTATTATAAGCTACACCTTTGTAGACATTTTATTACAAGCTGCATCTGTGTTTAAATTTCTTATTTGCAGTGGCAAGCCTATGGCCTTTTATGTCTGTGTCATTTAACCTATGCTTTTTAAACATCAGTTTATTAGTTTGAATTGCTATAATCTAATTTGAAACCTAAGGTCCCAGGGTGTTTCACCCAAGCATCCCCAAACTTTAAAAGTAGATAGACAACAGAGACACATCTGATATGTTTGGATAGAAAAGTTCCAGTATAGCTATTGAAGTGTGCACACTGTACAGGTGGAGCAATAAACAGCTCAGGCCTAAATAAAACGATAGCCTATCATTATATATTATTTAACTGTGCTAACGTCAACTGAGTATGGACTAAATTAAGAGTAAAATTAAACTGAGTCTTTGGGGCTCTTTGGTTGAAAGTACGACTGTTTTAACCTATGTTGCTCTTTTTTTTTTTTTTTTTTTTTTTTTTTTTTTTTTTAAACTATTTAACCGATTTGCTTTTTTCAGTTCTAACCCATGCTGCCAGTGTGTCACCATTCAATTTGCTCTCATAAGACTTCTGGGCGCTTCTAGTGCCCGTGTGTGTTGAGCCCCGGGGGCACGAGAGGCGAAGCTCGAGCGCTCGCTCGTTCCGTCGTTGCCGTTAGTTTGTCTCTTGGAGTGTTTGAGTGGCAGTTAGCGAGACGTCATTGGTTGGTTGAACGGGGCACAGCGCGTGAAGGAGAGGAGGAGGAGGAGGAGGATGAGGAAGAAGAGGAGGAGATGGGTGGGGGGGTTGAGCATGTGCTACACGCCAATCAAACCAGGCGCGCGCTTAAGAGAGAGAGAGAGAGAGAGAGAGAGAGTGGTGTGCGTGCATGCGTGCGTGCGCGCGCGCGCGCGCGTGTGTGTGTTGGTGTGGTGGGGGGATTACAACGGCTCGTGGTATCTCTGAAAAGCGAATAAAGCCGGCGCGAGCGTCGCAGTTTACTCACATCTCACGAGCAGGCTGAGTGGACAGTTGGAGGTGACGGTGGAGGAGACTCCTCTGTTTTCCGGACACAATCAAGAGAAATTTACTAGTTTCCTTGAGACATTCTTCGACCAAAAATGAGTTTTCCGTCGGATTTCTTCCTTACCGGGAATGGTTTTAACGCCGTGACGGTTTGAATGATCCTCCGGCTTCACAGGTAAGAAGACTGCTTGGCCTTTACCGGTCAAAGTTGGTTAAAATGTTGAAAAAACATAGTCAGTTTAACTAATATATGCTTATTAGGCTTTATGAAGGTTGTAACAGAAAACAGCATCCTAAAACATTTTTACAGAGGACAAACTTTGTGACAGTGTTGTGTATGTGTTGACTTTATTAACAGGGCGAATTCCGTTGCATTTCTTATCAATTTAGACACGGGCTGTAACATTTAGCTAACAGCTAGGCTACTAACTATCTTGTTTTAATCGTTGTTGTCATTATTGTTGTTGTTGTTGTTGTTGTTGTTAACACCGCCAGAAATTATCAGTAGGAGGCGAGTGCTTTAACTGCCGTTGTTGAGGCTTGGTTTGATTCATTCAAACCCCCTGAAACTACACATTTGAGATTTGCCTGAAATTGCATGCAGCCTGCTGTGTCAGTGTTAATTTTGCTTGATTGCAAAACATAACCATGTTGAAAGCCCCGCATTTAATCTAAGTTTAATATTCCATGGATGTTACCGTAACACTTGAGGACTTGAACTGAAAGTGTAGGGGAATGGTTTAATTTATGGTGAAACTGAAGTTTAATGTATGTTTAACTTCTGCATGATATTATGTATTCCATAATAACCGTTTCACTTGTTTTAATACGTAGTCTAATGGTATTTCACTCATGGTGAAAAGGCCGATAATAATTATAAAATAAGAATAAAAATAAATAAACATATCCTCCTGTATTTTATCTTGTAATTTGTGGCGAAACCTGGGCTGTCAAACGGGGTTAATTGTTTAATTGATGCGCCTCTTCAGCTCAGTAGTTTGTTTCAAGGCCCATATAATTATGACAGTGGTTTTGCACTGTAAGTTATTACGGGCCTTTCGGCGTCCTTGTTGAATCAAACTGAAGCCTTTTAAGGTTTACGTTTTATATTTTGAACGCTGCAATATGACCGTGTTGTTATGTTGCGCTTTATTTCGCCCATGACATTTCCGCTATTTTCTTTTGGAGGATGGGGCAGGATTTATTTTTCCACGTGTCGGGTTTTTCATTGTCAGCAACAATATCGGAGTAACCTATTTCTTGTTGTAAATCAGGTCTCTAGGCCAAATGATGTTCATCAATTTATTAATAGCGTATTTAATTTTGCAGAATGACCTGGAATAAGTCGAATAATAAGACACACCTTGAAGCAATTTCTCTCTCTCTGTCTCTCGCTCTCGCTCTCTTTTTTTTTTTTTTTTTTTTTTGTTACAGATGAGTTATTTTCAGTTATTAATTTCTGATAAATATGATAAACAGTGAATTCCATATGGGTCAGATGTGATTTTCCCCCCATTTTTATTATAATCACAGCATACAGAGAGATACAATTCAGCACGTATTACATATGTGTCATGTTGTCTATATCACAATTACTTCCAAGCCATATGACCAGTCCAGGATCAAGAGAACAGACACTTTTTTGCAAATACTAAACAAAGCGTACAGTATGTTGTAATATAGTCTGTTGATATGATACAGTAAAGGTAAATCAGCACATTCATTATTTTTAATTCACGATTTATTTTGTGTCATAAAGTTAGAGTAGCTCACTTGATAAATAACACTATATGAGTGGTCAAACCTGGCAGTGTAATAATACAGTATACTCTGTATGTGACTACAGCAATGCAGAGCCTTGCTTACAAACCCCGTAAGTCCAAATATGTCAGCTTTGGTAAGAACATTTAACTTAAAAATGACACTGCACTGGCAAAATTTTATGGAAAATATTGTCTGTATCACACTGAGGTCTACAATGAAAATAACTATAATGACAGATTTGCAGGACAGAAATGCTCAATTGCCTCTTACCTCTAAATGCTTTCTGTATTTCCCTGGTCCTTTTCCCTGTCAGTGGTAGTTAGGGATCAATAACATTAAGTCCTTTTTTTTTTTAATTAAAAAAAATAGTAAATTATCATGACTGTCTATTTGTAAGGAAATCTGGGAAATACTGCGTTGTTACTGTAATTATTTTAGCAATGTCTTTGTGATTTACCATATAACATGTTATCATATTATTTCACAGCTTATTTGTTTGATATATGAATGGAGAGTAATACTATTTAAAAAAAAAAAAAAAAAAAAAAAAAAAAAAACTATATGCCTATATCCACTTTGGTAAATAATATTATCTCCTGATGTTCATCATCTCCAATATTATTTTGTTTTAATTTATGCTGTCACACATTTTGTAATATTCAGTAATTGCTGATCTAATTTTGGAGCAAAACTCTTGAAAGGTAAATTTTAAACAAATGTGATTACATTTAGCCAGCACATAAAACAGTTTGATTTCAAGTGCGTTAAAAATCATATTTCTGTGTATTCAGAAGTCCGTTTAAACCAAATTCCAAACCCACTGAAATATATTGCACATGTAGGCCTACATCATGGAATAATTCATGACACTACAAACTATCGAATTCTGTAAATTATCCGTGTGTGTGTGTGTGTGTGTGTGTGTGTGTGAATGTGACTGTGAGTGTGTGTGGGTGGTAGCATTATTTTTTATGGTAATATATAATATAATTCATATTATGTGTAACAAGAGTAAGAGGCAGAGAAGAGAAAGTGTGTGTGGGCGTGTGTTAGGAGACTTCAATATCAACAGCGTGTCAACACAGTATGTGGATTTACTGACACATTTTTTTTCTATTTCTTTTTTCTTTTCTGCTCTTTCCTCTTTCCTGTTTTCTTTCTTTCTTTCTTTCTTTCTTTCTTTCTTTCTTTCTCTTGTCTTCTCTCTTGTAAGCAGATCATTTTCGTCCCAACATGGAAAAAGCTCTTCTTCCGGGCCCCACTGACATCGTCATGTCAACTCCCACGGGTCCCTACCAGCAGGAGCCCCTGACTCCACCCAGACCCACCCACCATCACTCCTCCTCCTCTTCGTTGTCCTCCTCTTCCTCCTCTACCTCCTCACCCCTCAAGCCCAACCAGGTCGGCCAGGTTGTCCTGTACGGTGTTCCCATTGTGTCTCTGGTCATCGATAACACTGAGAGACTTTGCCTGGCGCAGATCTCCAACACACTACTGAAGAACTACAGTTACAATGAGATTCACAACCGTCGTGTGGCGTTGGGCATCACCTGCGTCCAGTGCACTCCCGTTCAGCTCGAGATCCTCCGTCGGGCCGGCGCCATGCCCATCTCATCCCGTCGCTGCGGCATGATCACCAAGCGTGAAGCCGAGCGCCTCTGTAAGTCCTTCCTTGGAGAGAATTCACCACCCAAACTACCTGATAACTTTGCTTTCGATGTGTCACACGAGTGTGCTTGGGGTTGCCGTGGTAACTTCATCCCGGCGCGCTACAACAGCTCCAGGGCCAAGTGCATCAAGTGCTCCTACTGCAACATGTACTTCTCTCCAAACAAATTCATTTTCCACTCCCACCGCACCCCAGATGCCAAGTACACCCAGCCCGATGCAGCCAACTTCAACTCCTGGCGACGACACCTGAAGCTGTCTGAAAAAATACCTCCTGATGATTTAGTTTTTGCGTGGGAAGACGTCAAAGCAATGTTCAATGGAGGCAGCCGGAAGAGGGGGCTGCCCTCTGCGCCTCAGTGCCCCTCCATGGGCCCGGTGAAGACTCTTCCAGGTTCCGTTATGTCTCACATGATGGGATCTGATCTGGGTGCACAGAAAAGAGCCCGCTTTGACGATGATGAGGAACTGGACGGGGGCAGTCTCTCTCCCCGCAAGACGCCACGAAGCTACCCCGTCATCCCCGTCCCAAGTAAAGGCTTCGGCATGCTGCAAAAGTTTCCTCCAACCTCTCTTTTCCCATCTCCCTACTCCTTCCCAGCATTTGGGCTCTGCCAGCAGAAAAAAGAGGACAGTGATATTTCACCTGGGCAGAAAGGGGCAGGGCTGTCGGGTCTTCTTTGGCCAGGCCGCAAAGACACTTTCTACCCTCCTTTCTGCATGTTTTGGCCCCCCAGAGCAGCAGGAGGGATCCCTGTACCCACCTACCTCCAGCCCCAACCCAGCGCACTCTCCTCCCTGGCAGACAACCCCTCTCTGAGGCAGGCCTTCCTGGATCTCTCAGACCCGACTGAGCCTGGCACTGTAGCCACCACTGGAAATGGCATCAGTGCAACCATGGGGGGCAGCAGCGGGACGACCACCACCAGATCTGGGCTGTTTGACCCAGAGTGTCCGACAGTCACCCCTGACCTCCGCCCTGTGACATCAGAAGGCTGGCTGAAGCTACTGGACACCCCAACCCTACAAGCCCGGAAGCCCAGCTACGGCTCCGCCTTCCGCCCCGTCATCAAGGACGCTGAGAGCATTGCCAAGCTCCACAGCAACGGGGGAGGAGTCGGCGGGGCAGCAGAAGAGGAGTTTGGGGTTGTAGTCGCTGGGTCAGAACGGCACCAGCGGCTATCGCCCAGCAGCAGCTGTAGTTATGGGAGCGAGAGTGGAGGAGAGGGAGAGGGAGAAGCAGAGGGAGGGGAAAGCGAGGAGGAGGGGGAGGTAGATGTGGAGTCGTCGAGGCAGGAGGAGGAAGAGGAGGGGGGAAGCTTTGCGAGCAGGCCACCACAGACTCAAACCAACCTGTACCTCCCCGCGCTCAGTGACAGCGCTGGAGAGGAGAGGGGGAAGGAGAGGGGGAGTGGCAGCGTGTATCCCAGCACCTCCCCTCCCTCCTCCTCAGACCCCGTCCAGCAGGAGTCCCCCAGCCTGCCTGCTTCCCCTCCTGCCAGCCTGCCTCTCTCCAGCTCCACCCCGCCTCACCGAGAGGACCCAGCTTACAAAAACGTAAATATCCCCTCAGGCCACTTTAGCTAATTATTATTTAAATGGCGCTGTAGTCAGGCGGTGATGTGATCTGCATAAGCAGATTGATAGGTTGGTTTCTCCCTGTAGAAATTGAAACAGTCACCCCGCTCTGATCCTGGCTAATAGGCCCAGGCATGGATTGTTTAATGGCCACAATGTGTTTGTTCTCCCTCTGTCAGCGTAGCCTGTTAGGGCAGCTCTAATCTTTAACCTGTCGACTCCCACATTAACTAGGCCTCCGAGAGAGAGAGAGAGAGAGAGACAGAGAGAGAGAGAGAAAGACAGGCTGAGGTAGATATAGTGAGCATTTTAAACTCGATCTAGTTAAATTGCCAGTGGACTAACATTCTGCAAGAACACATCACTGATATGAGGAATGAAAGAGAGTTTAACCGGACACTCCAAATTAGATCAATACAAATCAATGTTAACATCTGTGTCTCTGAATAAGAGAGAAAAAGAAAAGCATTGACACGGAATATTGTACTTTTCAAGTGATGTGAAAAATCACACACACACTAAATATTAAGCTGAATTGGACAATATCACAGTTTTGTTTTGTTTTCTTCTCTGTGTGCTTCCAGGTCCATAAAAGCAGGAATGAAGGACTACCTGCCTACGCAACCAAAGAAAACTCCAGTATTTCTGGTGAGCTCAGAGATTTTACTTTGTTTTTTTTTTTTTTTTTTTTAAACAGCTGTTTCCATTTTTAACGCACATGAAAAAGAACTTGTATTATACCTCACTAAACATAATTTTTTTTAGCTGGGCAGTTTTCCAGCATTTCTGTACAACATTATTATTAATTTTACTTTTGTTCTAGTCCAAATGTAATGAAAAAAATTACTCATATCATAACTTCAAGATAAATTTCTTCACATTGCTGCCCAAAAATGCTTCATACGCTACTCTTCCATCCTTGTTCCATTTACAAAAAAAAAAAAAAAACATTCGAAAACCCTATTTCATTTGAAAGTTATTGCTGTACAGTAACTTTTGTATGAGTTGTCTGACACTATCTCTCTCACCCTATAACAGTTTATTTTACAATATGGTTGTTTCATTAAATGTTTGAACAGGCTGTTTTACACTGTTACGTCAAATTGCCCTGCACAATCTATTTCACCAAACTGTTACACACTATCCGTTTCATCGAATGTCTGAATCGGTTGTATTACACTATCTTTGTTTCATTTAGTGTCTGAGTGAGTGGTTTTATAGAGTCTCTGTGTCCCTGTGAGGCTAATATCCCTGTGACGTTTCATTTGCTCCTCTCATCTCACACTCTGACCCTCTCACTAGAGAAAATGTCTTCTGTATGTGTGCTCACAAACACACACACACACACACACACACACACACACATGCATGCATGCACGCAGGAAGCACACACCAACCACACACTTAGTTATCTCCATGTGTCCGGATAACCAGCTCAACCAATGGGCCTTACTGAATCTCTCTCTCTCTCTCTCTCTTTCCCTCTTTCTCTCTCTTTCTGTCTCTCTTTTTCAGATGAAAACAAAGAGCAGAATAGTTTCTTTGTGTCAGAAAATGAGTCCTCAGCACCCGACTACTGGAGGGAGAGTTCAGGTACAAAAACGTAACATTTTTTCCCTTGTTTCGATTTATTGTAGAAGAGCTGAACAACAAAAAACAATAAAATGTCAACAAATAAAACACAACCAAAATGTTAAATGATGACGATTTATATTCAAGGGTGAATTACTTGCATGGCAGACTAAATTTGTTTTTGATGTATTTTGGGTGTAATATAAATCTCAAATTTAAGGATGAATGTGAGTTAAGCTCAGTGTCTCAATATGTGCCACTTGACAAATCTTGTTTTTCACTGTGTTTATATGCTACTAAATTAGAACAAAAATGTCTAAATACTCCTATTTTGTACAGAGAGGGAATACTTTTTAATTGCATTCAGTGAGTCAGTGACTCAGAGACAGAATGTAAGAAAAAATCCTATATATTTACATCACAAAATGTCATTAAAAAGCTACTGTTCTTCACTTTTATAATTAAACCCAGGCAAACACCTAGATTAGAAAGTTGGCAAAGCAAAAATGTTGACCATCTAAAAATTTCCTTAAATGAAACTAATAACACAACACTGATTAAGTTATTCTCGTTAAATTTAGTTATTTAAAAAATACAGATGCAAAAGTCAAAATGTGCTTTGCTCTTTTAACACAACACAGCAGAGAATCGGGATGCTCAGATCAGCGACAAACAATCTTCACTCTTCTCTGTCATACACCTCACTCTCCTCCTCATTGCAGGCGATAAGTTGAGGGATTAATATAAATACACAGAGATGAAAAAGCATCAGAAAGCTGCTTCTGCCGCCGCTTTGACATGGCGCCTCTCTTTAGCGTCGTTGTCGCCAGGGCTGTTACTCTTAGGGGGGCCGTTATAGTTCAACAAGAAAACATCAGCTCAAAGATAAGCAGCCGCGCTAGCAATCTCCATCCTAGACCCATATCACCGCCGAAATAATTGCCTTTTTTTCCTCCTCAGCGCAAAAACCCCTTTCCGTTTGAAAAAGATCACAGCTTATTGCCTTTTTACATCTGTCAGGAAGACATTAAAAGTGCTTTATGACATCTGTGCCGACATTTATATCTACTCCCCCCTAACTCCCCCGCCCTCACACACACACATACACACACCGTAATGATCCCTGCGCATAATGTATAATGTATTTCGAAAAATTACACGAAACAAATTAAATGAGACCACCTTTCCCCTGATTGCCAAACGTCTCCCTGGGCGGTGGGAAGCTCTACGTGATTAGAAGGCCTGATTCCTCCGAGTCTCCCCCCCGCCACTGTCTTTAAACTCTCCCTCTGTTTCTAGGGAGAAAAAATAATCTAATTTTCCATTTATGTAATGCAAACCGCCTTGGCTTTGACTATTCACGGTTAATTGACTGTCAAACGAGGTTGTTATCCTCGGGCACTGTCTGCAAATTTGCTTGTCAAATGAGACAGAGAGAGGAGAGGAGAAGGGAGGAGAGAGGCGAGGAGGAGAGAGGAGAGAAGAAAAGGAAGGAGAGCAGAGAAGGAGAGGAGAGCTCTCTCTCTCTCTCTCTCTCTCTCTCTCTCTCTCTCTCTCTCTCTCTCTCTCTCTCTCTCTCTCCCCTAAGTGAGAGAAGGCATAGAGAGGCTTGAGGAGCCAAGACATGAAATGACTGGTGGAGAGAGAGTCAAGAGGGGAGATTATACGTATCGAGTGTGCTGGATCGCTTCATTTAAGGCATTCAATGCCTCATTGTCACAAATCAGACTCAACATAAACAAACACACACACACACACTCACACACACACACACACACACACACACACACACACACACACACACAGAGAGAGAGAGAGAGAGAGAGAGAAATATAGACATTTTCAAAGTGGTGAATTTAAAAACAGCGGGTGATGGAGATATTTGTGTGCAGGAAGACCGAAGGCGGTGAGAACGCATAAAGCAACAAGTTTATAGCCTCCAGCAGTAACAGTACTTTATACCAACAAAATATGCATTACATGAAGCACAGCATAACACTGTTTTACGCTGTAATGTTATATAAAATCTGTGGTTCAACAGATGGTACAGTTTATATAGATCTACTTTTGGTCCAAAAAACATCAACCTCAAATGATCAATTTTTTGCTCAACAGATTTAGGGAACACCCTGCAGATGCATCACTTGAAGCTCAATCAATAGAAATATCATTTTTGTTTTTACATTTTGCAGTACACCACATTCCTTTCAAATTTAGGACCTACAAATGTATCCCCACCAATTGCTCGAGGAAAATTGTTTTTTTTTTTTTTTTTTTTTTTTCCATCCTTAATGGAAAGCGATATGATGTGACAGCAAGAGCAGAGTGAACATGGATCAGTAACTTGTTACCATATAATTTTGCTGACACCTAGAGGCCAAGAAGTGAACTGCAGTGAGTGGCTTTACACAGCTGATAAAAAACAGAAGGTAGTCGAGAGGGGATGAGTAATGGATTTCATTTCAACATAAAACAAAAAAATAAGTTACCAGCAAACAAATATAAAATGTGTGTCCCTTACGCTATTTAAAGTGACTGCATACAAAGCAACCTATTTTGGATCCCATTAACACTTTGTTAAATCAAAGCCATGACACACCCTTGGGCTCAAAAGTACATTTTGGCTTACCTGAAGAACTGATCATTGTAGCCACTCTTCACTTCTCATCACTGATCAGATCACTCTCCTCATCGATCATTCAGTTAATAAAACTGCAGGACTAAACTGAGCAACTGAGAAAATACTGCTAATCGGGGCTTGTGTGCCAAGATTTATTAACAAATTGTGCTGTCGAAGAGCTGTACTCCATGAATGTTTGATGATTAAACTGAAATACAGAATGTATCATGAAGAAAATGCAACTTAGTGGAGGCTATGCTTTTGTTCAAAACATGTTACTGCTACTTAATCCACTAAAATGCACCGGAGCAATTCTTTGCTGTATGTATCTGACATTAAGTATTTTATGTCTGGAAAGACGATCAGAAATTAGAGCATGTCTCTGCCCTTTTCAGGTGATCAAAGCCAAGGCGCCTCCTCTCCTGTCCCACTGAAGAAGGATGTTGAGAACATGGAGAAAGGTAAAGACACAGACTGTTGGTTTCCTTTTGGTTTGCTTTGGTTCAGTTTAATTTAGTTTTGTTCAGTTTAGTTGCCCAGTGTTAAACCATATATGTGAAGTGTTAAAATGCGGTGACAAATCACCTTGATAAAATGCAGAATGAAGAGACGAAAGCAACTCGTTGTTTTCACTGATTTTACTTGTACGTTATCTAAAGAAGAACATTAACTATTGTTGATGACAAAAAAAAAAAAAAATTGAAGTGTTTCGATTGCCCACTGACCACAAGATTTCATTTGAATATTGCACGTGTGCTGCAGCTTTCATGTAGCTCAGACTCTATACCTCAGATCAAGCATTAAAGACATTATTATATATTTAAGCAGTGTGGCTAGAAACAGATGTAAATATAAAAATGCACACAAGAGAAGTCCATATGTAGAAGACAAGACAATAGACTTACATATGTGTTATTAACCTTTAAACCCCTCCTTAGCCAAGATGCCTACAACCTTTGAGATGTTTTTTTTTTTTTTTTAAGTCACAGCTTACACACATCCCCACCTTTCGGAAGATGTATTTTAATGCATTTTTCTTTTTCTCCTGCTCCTCCAGAGGAGCTCCAGAAGGTTCTCCTGGAGCAGATAGACTTCAGGAGGAGACTGGAGCAGGAGTTTCATGCTCTGAAGGGAACATCCCCCTTTCCCGTCTTCCGTAAGTCACTTTTCTGTCACCTCACCTCCTCACTGTCTTCCTCTTCCTCGCTCTCCTTCTTTGTCTTTCTCAGCCCTGCAGCTTCTTCTTCTTCTTCTTCTCTGTATCACATCAGTTATCAGGGTTTGTGAAAAGTCTGCAAAAGTCTTCAAATCAAATTGTCTACAGCTAAGTATAATCTAAACGCGTTAAATTGGTTTATTACAGTTATAATTGGCTAGTTTTTAATAATGCAATTTTTTGCATGTCAGCTCTCAGTAATATAGAATAGTGTGCAGCGTGCAATATGCAAAATGTAATTTTTATTTTTCATGGCAAGGCTTGAGGTCTTACTTAACTTCTTCAGCCTCTTGATTTTCCCTTTCTTTTTCTGGCACTGATCATTTACAGCTTCAGAAGTTCCAGCTCTGTTCAATCAAAGTTAGACTCATTTTGCTATTTTTGTTTCTTTAATTAGGGTTTTTAAATTGGTCTTGAATCCCACGGAGGGTTGTAAAATGTTTTAACTTCAGCTTTGGGAAACGTGCAGATACCCTGACTTCTTTACATATCTTGTACCTGTCTGCCTGCCCGGCTCACTACTCAGTCTCTCTCTCCTCTCTCTCTCTCTCTCTCTCTCTCTCTCTGTGCCTTTATCACTCTCTCATTTCTCTCTTGATGTTTTTTTCTGTCTCTGCCCGATTGTTTTCCTGTTTCATTCTCCTTCTTTCATTCCTTGTTTACTCAGAGATTTAAACATTTCTAGTTCATCCATCACCTCTCCATAGCAAAAAAATATTTAAATGACTCAAAAACTATTATCTCTGATCACCACTAATTCTTTCTTTTGCATGAATTTCAGACAATTTCCAAGACCAGATGAAAAGAGAGCTCGCCTACAGAGAAGAGATGGTCCAGCAGTTACAGATGGTGAGGCACTCAGTGTTCAATACTAATGACAAATAAATATAATTTCTGTGCTTTTAAATGACAAAAAGAGACACGCTTTTATGGATACCTCATTTCAAAAAGCTTGAAATCCAATAAGAGTGAGGATATAACTACTTATTAAGCAATTTCTGTGCAAATTCATTGTACAGAAAAACTTGTTTTAACAGTGCATATGACAATAAACACTTTGGCTTTGATTTCAGCAAAATAGGTACATAGCCAAGAAGCAATTCAAGTTGATGCTTACAAAAATACATGACAAAATAACAAATAGCACATTAACTAAAGTAGATTCACTGTATGTAATTTTATAACAGATATATAAAAAGACACATTCACAGCACAGCTATTCATTGGATTTTAAATTAAATTTTCTGACAAAGGACTAGACCGGACACTTACACAACTGGTGGCAAAGAACCAATCATCTAGTTTGTCTTTCATGGGTGAGAAGTTTCTCTGCAGCCATCTGAATAGTTCGGTCCACATCAATCATCGCAGCAGCCGCCAGACAGGCTGACAGACGGTGTTTGTCTTCGCTTTCTGACACTCACAACACTGCACACGCACACACACACACACACACACACACACACACACACACCAGTGCACGGTGAATTCATGTGACCACACAGGCATTTGAACACATTTCCAAGGCACAACAAATGTACACATGAACACACACACAAACACACACAGACAAATCGAATAAGTTTCAGAATTGACGGATGTGACTACAACAAGCAGATGGATCCGTCTCTGATACAACAAAGAGCAATGACATTCAGATGAATAAAAAAAATGTGTCCTTTAACAATGCTGTATCTTGCTTTATAGTCGTTTTTTATTTGATTAAATATCACAGCTCAAGCATCTCACCCTTCAGCAGAGTCTTTTCACTGTATCATGTCCTCTTTTTAACACGGGCTGTGATTAAATCCAAACAAACAGTGAACTTACTTTTTTTCCCATCTTTTCTGCCTGTGGCAAAATGTGGATGAATCACAGCGTTTTTTTTATGTTTGGAGGACAACAATTTTACAGCAAAATGTGTTTTTGATTCAGTAACAAACAGGACAGAATCATTTAGCAAAACCTATTGTGTGAGAGCTCCAAATTCAAAGATCAATTATGTATTAAAAAAAAAAAAAAATCTCCCACTGAGTGCCTGTTTTTCCATATTTTGTTATGTGTTTATCTACATTGAACTCATCAATGTGCTTTGTATTTATGAGGATGGCCCATACTGGTATCTTGCACAAATGATATCAAGGTCAGAATTTTAAGCTCCTCCAACCAGTCAAACACTTTTCGCAGGTGAAAGTACCTCCTCTCCTTTAAAAGCTGGTATACTTTAAAAACTGGTGGAAGAGTGAAAGCAGCTTGTAAAACGCTGGCTTGTTGAGCTGAAAGTCATCTCCCTATTCTTTTTGTTATCCTAAAACATATTTTACAATCATTCTGAGTGGCATTAAATGTAACATTTAAACAGTTTCCCCCTCGGTGATCAATAAAGTATTTCTGATTCTGATTTGAATTCAGCTTGTAGGACCTTCATCACAGTTTACATGGCAAAATGTCTGTGTAGGTTCTCAGTCCTGCAGGTCACGGTTAGCCATGTAGAGTCGAGTCGAAGTCAACCAGACTGTGTTTAGATTCTTGAAATTCCCCCTCTCATCCAAGAAGCTTCTTCAGTTCTGACAGACTGGTGAGGAGCTCCAGCTTTTTAACCTGTGTGGGGACGTTATCTAGGTCTTTGAAACCACCGGATCATTGGTGCTCCTCCTCTGATGAAGAATCTAGACACAGTCGAGTTGACATGTCAAAAGTTTCCGGGAGTTACAGGAAGCCCCATATGAAGACAGTATAAAATGTTACAGAACATATCTGTCAAAGAAGAATGCAGCTTATGTCTCTGATGTGTGTTTTTTTCTTTCAGATTCCCTACGCAAACATTATTAGAAAAGAGAAGATTGGCTCCCATCTCAACAAGTAAAAGGTAAATGGTTTTCTGTTAATTCAAAAAATACAGCCTCCTAACATACATGGTCATGCAAACCCGTGCAGTGACACTCTTAATGTGGTGTAATTTTCAAAAATGTAAGCTTCTTCAGAGCTCAAAATATTCATAACAGCTTATTACATTTTGCACTTTCAGCTATCAAAAAAATGTCATTACTCACAATACTTTTGCAAGCTGTAGCTGTAGTGTAGGCCAATTGAGCCTGCCTTTAGGGAAATAATTTGTAGACTGACCAGTGTCCAATAATGTGTGCAAATACTATTTGCTTTATGTAGGTGCTTAGTTTGGACGATAGAATCTCATAATTCACGCAAGCTCAAGCAAAAACTTGAAGTATATCAGCAACAATTTGATGAACACAAGCACGTCACAAGGCTTGGTGGAGGCTTCAATAGCATAATATACCAAGTGAACATGACACACCCTTAATAACAAAATCTCTCATTTCAATCGTCATCTGACTCCACTTATTTGGCCCAGCTTTGTAAAACTCTGTTCTAGAGGTGGACATTAATATTGGGTACTTTGTCTTGTATTCACAGGTTCAGAAACCAGGAGCAAGAATATCCCAGGAAAGAAAACCACATGAAAACTGACAGAAAAGGAGAGATATACACACAGACAAAGGAATATGAACTGTAAATATATAAATTCCTAAATTAACAAACCATGGAGCAAATTTAAGCTTTCTGGGAACTGTGATTTTTTTTGGCTGCTACTTCCATACTGATCTCAGTTTATAGCGTTATGCTCTAACTCTGTCTAGTTAGGACACATTTGGCCCAGCTCAGACTGAAAAATGTTTGCCACAGAGTAGCAGTCTGGTCAAAGTTTTATTTCTATAAAGACTTATTCCAAAGGTTTCCCTTCACCGGGTGCAGTATATTCCCATCCAAGTTAACTGGACGGTTACAGAAAGGGACAGAAAATGGGAGCAGGAGGGAGCTGTGACTTCAAGTGAAACTTCAGGATCCCGGCTCTGTTCTTACTGCTGCCCTCTGCAGCCAGACTCAAAGCTTTACCCACACAGGACCAAAGTATCCACGGCTTTTCTTGCCCCCTGCAAACTTTAATCTTCAAGAGCTATTGAAGGAGAACGAGAACACAGTCGTAGATCTGCTTCAGTAAACTAAAACCTTCCCAAGCTCCAGAAAGAGCACAAGAACAGAGACATAATTATCAGACTGTGTGTGTGATCCACATGGGTCTGGATCACAGTATCACTGCTGTTCACCCAACTGTACATACACAAGACTCTGGACAAGATCGTTCCTGTGGCAGCACCAGACGAGAAATCCCGACCAACAAATACACATCGTCATTGTTTTTGATCGTCCTCATCATGCCCAGCTGTGTTTACTGATCAAAACAAACTTCCAGATACACACAAAACATTGTCAACATTGTCAATGCCAAAATTGGTGATTTTTTGATAGTTTCAAACTTGCTAATATGGATGACTGACTTGAATATGCCAGATGAAGAACAAAAAACGGCGGAACAAAGTCCTTTCTTTGTCTGATGAAGTAGCACAGAGCATCTTATGGCTTGGGTTGTAAACGTACAAGGTGCAATACAAACAGCACTGATACAGGGTGGTGTTGCAAAATAGAAGGTTCACTCTTTATACAAACTACATAATCCACACAAACCACATGATGCACACACATTTACTGTAAGAGATAAAACACAGATGTTGTGTATCATCCTCATGAGTGCTGCACCTGGTAGCAAAGTGAGTTTTTTAACCTTCATTTACAGAGGAGGACCTGAGCTGGTGTGGTCTTTAATAGACATGCCCCGCCTCATATCCATACTGGAGTCTGCTGTCGCCCACTGACCAGCCGATTCCGAGGTTACTGGAGGTCAAATCCTTTGCTCGAGAGCACTTTGACAGGAGCTGGATGCATTTTATTCCCAGATTTTCCCTGATTCTGGGAATCAGATTCAAATAAAGAGCATTTAGGCTACAATGTGAAAGTTTGTTTCTGTTACTGATCGCTAAATCTGCCTTTAAAATGTGTTTGGGCTTTTGGCAGTAGGTAAATTGACACTTAAAGGGGCAGTTCCACTTATTTTTTTCATCCAGAAGACTGTCTGGGCCACGAGGAACGAAAGACTGTTTTTTTCAGTGTTGTATATCTACTTGTACATTATTATACCTCACTGTATAAAATGTGTTTGTTTGTCTATTTATTTGAGTATCAGGGTAAAGACCTTGATTGTGGAAATATGATTTATTATCATGTAAACGTTTAAAAAAAAGAGACATGATGATCATAATGATGGTGACGCTACAGTCAAGTTTATGTCAGAGAGATAAAAAATGAGAACTCATCCTCCCCTTTGTTCATAGAATGAAATGAATGGATAAATTTGTCATTTACTGAAAAAAAGAATAATGTTATCATTATAAACTGTTAATGCAAATGTATTTAAATATGTTCTTGAAGTTTCTCTACTATTTATGTGGATAAATAAAAAAGTCTATACAATAACCATAAAGCGTTTGCATGATTAAGAAAACGGCTTGGCTCAAACTTTCATTACTAATTAATAAAATAAGGGTTTAATTTCTGTGTTCATTCACTGTCACTCTAAATACTCTAGTAGTGATTTCAGTCACATATGTATGGCGCTTTATATTGTTATAGAAAACCTGTGTTTCTCTTGAATATGGTTTTCAGCCTTCCCTGTGGTGATTAAACTCAAAACTTAGCTGCTGAATCAGCCAGAGTGCAGGCTCTATTTAAACTCTTTAAAAACTATTTAAACACTTTAAAACTTTAGAAATGCAGAGGAAATCCATCTGAGGTACTCAAGGGGGAAATGAATTTAAAAAGCTTTTAATATTTCATAAAAGCTTTTTTTTTTTTTTTTTTTTAAATTCATTTCCCTCTTCAGTGCCTCAGATTTTTACTACAACTCTAAACTAACAGGATAACAGCATCACTGTATACCAAGCTCTTACACAATCTTTTTTAAAAAGATAATACAATCTTTTTTAAAAAGATTTTTTTTTATCAATAAAAATTAAACTGCAATTATCAAAGCCATTCTGGTAACTATTGCTCACTGAAACTAAACTGAATTGAAAACAAAAAAAATAATAAGAAGAAGAAGAAGAAGAAAAATGGGAAAAAAAAAAAAACTACAACTATAACTTTTTTTACCAAGCCGAAATGTTAGATACAAACGGTGCGTTATTATGACAACAAAATCCATCATTTCCATATAAGACATAGGTTAGTTTACTGACCCGTTTACTGACAACCACAGGCCTCCGTCGCCAAACCCCACTACGAGGACGTTAAAAATCGTTTTTTAAAAAAGATATACGAAGTGACAGCCTCACTATTACACGCCGAAATGTTTCTAACATCTTATACATTTTAAATATCTTCCTCACACAAAAAATCGTAATGTAGCTGTATTGGTAGAAGAAAAAACACGTTTAAAACAGTTAAGTTTCGCGGCGGAAGCGTGCTCATTTGTGTCCAGGGATGATGGCGGAAGTAGCCCGCGAGTGAACATTTCCCTTCTTTTCTCTGTGGTGCCGGGTGCACGACATCCGCTGCCGGTTTACGGCATCCTGCATCAGAGGGTGGGAGTGGTGGAAGAAGGAGAAGAAGAAGAAGTTGCCAGCATGGCGTTTACCCTGTACTCCCTCATCCAGACAGCTATTTTATGCACAAATGCAGTCGCCGTCTTGCATGAGGAGAGGTTTCTCAGCAAGAGTAAGTGTCTCCTGTTGTATTCATGAATGTAACGTCGTGCATTAAAATAATAATAATCAAAATAACGGTGTAGGTTCAGCAGGCTGCCAGCTCATCTGTGTATTTCGGCCACAGTGAATGGGCTGTCATATTGAAGTGAACCCAGAAAATGTTGATTTTTTTTTTTTTTTTTTTTTTTTTTTTTTTTTTTTTTTTGGCATGAAAGTGGAATGTGAAATAGTAATGTGTATTTTCATTATTTTCATGATTTCATCACTCATTGGTGCGCTTATTGTTAATGTCTTCTTTATCTCACTCATTCATTTTCCTCCTCTGTCTCATCCTGTTGTTTCTCCTCACCCCTCTCCATTTCTTATTCTTATTTCTGCTGCCTCATTTCTCCATTTTTCCTCCCTTTTCTCATTTCCTCCTCACTTTCTGTCACCTCTCCCCTTCCTCTCTCTCTCTCTCGCTCTCTCTCTCTCTCTCTCTTTCTCTCTCTGTAGTCGGCTGGGGTGTGGATCAGGGAATTGGAGGTTTTGGTGACGATCCAGGAATTAAAGCCCAGATTCTCAATTTAATCCGCTCTGTTCGGACCGTCATGAGAGGTGAGTGATGCAGGATGGATGGATGGATAGATAGATAAATGGATGGATCTGCTTCAGTTTCTGGGTCTGACTTTGGAAAAGATATTCCAAAAATATTCCTTTAGCCTCCCAGGATCATGTGTGATCATGTGAATAATATCTGGGGGCGATTTGCAGCTACTGAAGACTTTAATTTTCTTTTTTTTTTTCTCTTCTTCTCTGTCTCTCCAGTGCCTTTAATAATCGTGAATTCAGCGTGCATCGTCCTGCTGCTGCTGTTTGGTTGACACCGAGTCCCGATCTCACTGTGCACCAACAGGGACACGTGCCATGGAACAACCACACACACACACACACACACACACACACACACACACACACACACACACACACACACATAAGTCATATACACAGAAAATACACACAACAGGGACTGATCCATCTGTCTGTTAGCCCGTTGGACTTTTATTCCTCCCAGCCGATGGAAGATGGAAACTTTTCATCCACTGACCTCAACATGGAAAAAAAAAAAAATCAGCTTCTGAACAGTGAACTCTCACATGCAGACGTGGCTTATGAACAAAACATTTCACCAACCACATTTAAAAACCCGGCCGGTGCTGATTTCCCACCTGAGTCACAGCAAAAGGACAAAATCATGTTTTTATTCCTGACTTTGCACCAGGAGTTTCTCCAGAAGTTGTTTTGTGCTGCACAGATTGTGTTTGTCTTAGCTTCCCCGACGTTTTGCTGCAGACACACGGAAGGGAATGTGTTTTCTTATGATGTGTGTCATATCAGATTTTTTTATAAACCCTCTTACTCATGCACCTCCTAAAAAAACACTCCATTAGCACAGAAGTGTTAATAGTGTTAATACACAGGTGTGTCTTTGTATGATGCACCTGTATGACTTTATTTTCTTGGCTCGCTCTGTTGTCTGTCTCGTCTCTTCATAGAAAGTTTGAAGATAAACTTAACAGTGAAGACAGTAGAAGTGTCTTTCCTAGTAATCACTACATCGAGTGTAATTTTTTTTGTGGTTATTTCTTTTGTAAAAAAGAAACTTTGAGGTTTGGGTGTGGCCTTTTCTGTGAATTTTAAACAATATTGTCATATGCAACTCAAAAACTATGTAACTTTGTCTTGTTCATATGTTAGGAAACTCCCACACCATGCAGCAGTGATGCTGGTGATTTTACCATGAAATAAAATTCCATTGATGAAATGCTGTTAATGGTCATTTTCTTTATTCTCTTGCATGGCAGAAGAGGAAAAACAAAAGGCACACACTGCAAAAAAGGGGGGGGGAAATTAGAGCCCACCAGATAATATAAAGTGTTTTGCATTTACAGTAAAGCATCTCCCAAAAATAACTAATCAGAAAAACATATTAAACATAAAGCAATGTTCTGTGCTGAAGTGCCCTTGAGCCAAACACTGAACCACCTCCAGCGATCAATAATATGTCATTATTAGCAGCATAAGACTGGAAGCATGAATGTAATTTCCACAAAGGCCATGTAGTTTGTATTCAGATTCATATTAGATTGAGCAAAATGTGAGAGATTAGTTTTATTTGTCGATTTATTTATTTATTTTCCTTGGGGAAGACGCACAATCTGACATCTGTTTTCACAAATTGATGTTCCTCTTCACCAGCCTGACCAAATGAATGACAAATCTTCTTAAAATACAGAAAAAAATGACATTTTGAGTCAGAAAAAGTATAATTTCACTAATATTTGACACAAAAACTGAAAGGAAGCTATGATTTTTTTTTTTTCATCCACTAGCCACAATAGCTGGTGCACGCTGAAATTCATAATCGTACAAGTCAAATGCACTTTGAGGATAAAATCAGACGTCCTGCAGGTGTCTGGTCACCTGGAGCAGACAAATTAACCAGACAGATGAAAGTTGAGAATATTTATATTTATATGTATTCCTCTATTCATTGTAACCCAGCGCCTCCTTGTGGTTTTTGTTGTGTCTGTCGACTCACTGACACACTTCCCTCACTTCACGTTCAGAACCCCCCCCCACCACCACCACCACGTCTGCTGCACTTCACCAATAATCTCCATATGGTGTGAATTATCACCAATTTCTCCACAAACATTTTTATTAACACTCGTTTTGATGCCACAGTGGGCAGAGAGAGGGCAAAGCAGATCTGCTGGAATTAGAAACATATGTTTATCAAGGAGATTTGCTCAGTAAAGCCAGTTTGATCTGTGATTAGGCAGAATTTAGCTGGGGGTTCAGGGACAGTGTGTGTGTGTGTGTGTGTAGGGTGGGGTATCTATAATATCGCAAGGTCTGTGGTACTCAATAGTGAGTACTTTGTAGTATTTTTTTGTTGCCCTGTGGTATTTTCTGCACTACATTTCAGAGGGAAATCTTGTGTTTTTGCTGCCCTTCAGAGCTGAGGCTGCAGAGACGAGTTACTTTACAGAGCATTTTTCTGCATGCAGAACGTCAAATGTGACACTCTGGACCAGGTGTTTCTACAGGAGTCTGGGGGCACTGGGGTGTTTTGGGTGGGAGGCTTTTCTGATTCAGATTCTGAAACATTTCAAACACAAAGTTGAGTTTTTATACCGCAACTGCAGGATGATACAACGAGTCAGACTCATCTGATACAAGGTTGATGAAAAGTTCAATATTAACACTGAGGAACTCAAATAAAGAGTTGTTTTGTTATGTTTTGTTTTGTTTTGTGCAATATTTTCATTCCCCTTCATTCTCACTTAATATTTACACTGTTGCTGCTTTTCTGTTGTATGTATGTAGATTTATTTAATACTGAGATTGATTGTCTGAGACAGAGCTGCCACTCAGGATGTTAAACGCACAACATCATCAACAGATGAGCATCTTTTCAAAAATGATAAGTGACTTCTGTCAAACCAACAAGTGAACTTTCAGCTCTGGCTCATGGACTGATGCACCGTTTGGAAATCAGCACCTCTGAAGTTTAATAAAATAAGACTGGACTGTTTACAGACTGGACTTTCTGTGTCTGAATCAATAATTGATGTAATTATCCATTAAAACCAGGAAGCAGCACTTCAGAATAAAAGTTATCAGAATGGGGAAAAAAAACATGTAGCCTACAAACTCTGTATGGGTTTCTTCTTCTTCTTCTTCTTCTTCTTCTTCTTCTTCTTCTTCTTCTTCTTCTTATCAGCATTTCAGGAACTGAGGCTTTTCGTTTTCAGATTACCCACAGTACATTTTTAGACTCTGTCAAAGGGCAGATAGAAAGATTTTCAGTCGATCAAACAATTGTGAGATTTTCTGCGCAGCATCTTTTTTCATCTGTTAAAACATTAAAATTACAAATAAAAAGTTCACACATTCAGTCCCAGTCTCAGTCAACAGTCAATGTGTCTGGTACTCTCACGGTTGTGTAAGATGCAAATCTTTTTTTTTTTTTTTTTTTTTTTTTTCCTGGTGTTTTCCCAGATTTTGAAATGTTTCTGAGCATGTCTTGCTAAACATAATTCCTCTTGAGCTCTTCAAACAGTTTCAAAAGCCATATGGTCCATTTGGGCTTATCATCATTTCAAACAAACGTGACAAAAGTGATTTTTTTTTTTTTTTATGTATCAAAGCCAGATGTATTAAACAACCCTCCCATATTAATACAAGTCTACAGTGAGTTCCTAATTTTAAAAAAAGAAAAAAGACAAAACAAAACCAAGAAGCCAAACAAATACAGAACAGAAACTGCACCAGCTAAACCAACATATCTTCATTACAACTCTGAATCAGCCAGTTTGTATTTTCATTTTTCATCAGACATATTTTCAACAAAGTTTATGTGCATCTCTCCAGTGTCAGTTCTGCATTCATTAGTAATATGAAAATCTTGTCGTCAGTGATTGTATTTTTGATATTTTACTTTACACAACTGCAGGGTGGATCTGGATTTCATCCACTGAAGATTTTAGACAGCCAGAAGTATTTTTCTTTTCTTTTCTTTTCTTTTCTTTTTTTGACAAATTAATTTCACACTATCATTCATTTTGTTTGGCACATTTTTTTGTGGTGGTGGATATAGGCTATTTTGGGTTACATGTGATAATTCCCATATTTTTGTTTTATTTATTTGATTTTTCAGATCAACATGTTGACTTGAAGCGCATTGCAACACACTTTTTTCAGTTTTTTTTCTTTTTCAACTGTTTTCTTTTGTCGAGTGAGAGTGAGAGGTCAAACTCAAAACACTGAACAGTTCCACAATATTTATGTCAAAAAATGTTGCAGACAAATGAAAAGAGGATTTCATCAGTGTGCATGTGAACTGACACTGTGCAGTGAGGTTTTTTTTTCTAATCATTTTGATAATACCTACAGTCATATTAAATCTATCTGGGTGCCCTAAAAGACTCACTAATGCGATACATCTGTTAGTTGTTAGTGAGACGCGACACATGTTTTTTTTTTTTTTTAATGAGTGATTAAGTGGTTAAGGATAACCCTCTTAAATGATTACGGCCCCTGGAAAATAATTCAGAGAGAGGCAGAAAGCGAAAAAAAAACAGAGTGATTCTAAAATATTGTTCATTTTTTCAGGCTAATGGTTAAAAAAAAAAAAAAAAAAAAAATCCCAGAATGAGAAAAAAAGAAGCAGTTACAGTGTCTGATCCATAGAGGGCAGCACTGACGTCACACGCAGCAGAGCCGGCACACCAACGAAGAAGAAAACGTCAGCCCCATGCAGGAAGCAGAGGTGAATGCTGCTGTGTGAAGGTTAGTTTTCTGCTCTTCATCAGTGTGTGCAAACTAAACATCAGCATTTATCGTTTAAGCATTTTATTATTAAATCAGTCGTGAAAGTCAGCATGCAGTAAATAAAGCTGCAGCACGCGGAAACGACACTTTTTCCATTCAAGCCTGCAGCTCCTGTGGCAGCCAGTGGTGATGATGATGATGATGAGACAGAAAGTTAATACAGATGTCATAACACAACGTTTTGAATGAAGTCAAACAAATAAAATAGGTTAGAGTGATAATAAATTAAAAGATAAAATAAGCCCCTGTAGGAATATTATCGTGATATTTTTATTATAGCCAACTATAAAATCAGCAAAGGATAAGGTGAACTGTTATGCATCCAGTGGGCTGCACTAACTCAGTGACATTTGGAAATTGAATGTCATTAAAATGCCAGAAAAATGAGTGAGTGTTGACACACATCCATATTTCACCACATGTTAAATTGTGGATTGAAATGAATGAATGTGCTGTTTTGCCTTTATTTCACTGAATCATATCAGCAGACAATGTAATGCTGGGTTTTATATGAACAACATAATGTACAAATACGAGTGTCATATGGCTGGGAAGTCAGTGTGATGTAAACTAAACTGCACAAACATGGCACACTGTAATGAATTTTGTCTCAGTGTATAATGTGATTGTACGTCATATTACCATGTTGCCATATTATGACCCATATTATATTATAGGACTACTATGATTCCACAGGGCATTAAAAAATACCATAGAGTTCTTTAAAGTCACCATCAGCCCACATTTGAATACCATAGACATTGAAAAATTATAGAAATACCTCACCTACACACACACACACACACCACAGTATTTGTGTTGGATAAGCGTACTCAGTGTAAGCCCGGTTTGTGTTGCCATCGCCAGGCTAAATACAAATAATAGAGACATGACCTGCAGTGTGTGTGTGTGTGTGTGTGTGTGTGTGTGTGTTTAAGCTATTTTGGGTGAATATTAAGAGCATTAATTGCAGCCTCTGATTGATAACTACATGACAGAAATCCAAGCAGGTCTAAATAAAGGAGGATCTGAAACAAAAATGCCAGAATCCCCAAATCTCTGTTGTGGGCAGGAAAGCGTAAACACTCGGGACAAACCAGTTAATAATCCTCTCACTTTGTCCCTGCTCCGCTGCTGAATTTAGGTTTGAAAAAACACGGTAATCTTCCAAATTCTGCCCCCTACTGATGTGAATTATGATTATCAAAGTGTAATCTCCAAAATAATAAATTATTATAAAAGAATAAGCTTTTTTTAAACCAAGCAAAGCTCCATTTACAGTGGACATCGGTCACATTTAGTGATGTGGAAAAACAGACAGGCCAGGACCATCAACAGAGACTGTAATCCCACAGGAGCTGCTATTAGGAGCCAGAGCTTGACACCTCTTTAACATTTTGCTTAAATTTTTAAATATTTTTTCTTGTTTTGTGTTTTTATGCTTTGTCCACTTTCCTCTAAGTGATATTCACTCAGTGTCCACTTTATCAGGTCTAGCCTATCTTTACAGTCTAATGCACTTCAATGCAACAGCTCTGCCATAAATTCTACCTTTTAAGAAAGTTTATCATGCTCAGTTTGTGTTCACATTGTGGAAAATGTGTCAATTTAATTCTGTGTTTATTAATTTGTAGTTTGCAGAGATCTTGTACTGGACTACATTATCTTGAGAGGTGTTTCTAATTTTACTTTGTATGAGGGGGGACAGAATATTGGAAACACCTCACAATAAAATGCAGTCCAGTACAACAGCAGCACGAACTTTGAGCTCAATGCCAAACATCGAATTGAATGAACACCTCCATTACTGTGACAAAAAGAAAACCTGAGCATTACAGGCATCAGAAAAGTGAACTTTAGGGCTTAACAGTTGTGCAGGTGGACCTAATAAAGTGGCCACTGAGTATATCCACTTTACTATTATTATAATGTATAACTGTAGTTGGTAGTAGTAGTATTTATCTGATCTATCAGATTTCCCTTGAAACTATGTGAAGTGGTAAAGTTATGCAGACACAACAAACACTTCGGACTGAGGATTGTCTGGACTTGAGTTGTGAAATATTACCGGCATGAGATTGTGAGTGTTTAGAGAAACCGTCCTGTAACCACAGGGGGTCACAGGTGTGACTCCCATTGCCGCGAACCTGGCCATCAAGAGCCACGTGTCCTTATGAAGTTTCCTTAAGCAAAACACTTTAAAACCCACAGCATACTCACTCAACTGGAAGTAGGACATCTGACACAGTAAAGTTAGAAATAAGAATAAAATCATAAGAAAATAACAGCATTGGTAACAAAATTATATATTAACACTAACCCTCTATGCAGATGACTCAGTGCTTACGTTGTCTGATTTCTGGCTACTTTCTGACACATTATCCACACCCATGCAAATTTTAAAATACTCATTGCTGGTACAAAGGCTTTGAGTTTGTGGTGTGTAGGGTTGCACAGTTAATCAGAATCGTAGTGAAACTGCAATATAGAGAAGTGCAATATCTAAATCGCAGCAGCTGAAGTGTTTTTTGAGAAAGGTTAAATATGACAGAGTAGCATTATAAATGGAGTATTGTGTAGTGACAGAGATGTATTGGTCTACAAATCATATTCTCCAGATGTACAAAATCAACGCCTCTATCTTGGTGTGGACCCCACCAGAAAGCACATCATCCTCATTTTACTTGTTTATTCCCAGTTGTAATTAAAATTATGATGCAAAAATTATCCCACAATATTATCACAATTGCAATATCTCCAAAAAATAATGGCACTGTGCCATATTGTTCAGCCCAAGTGTGGTGTAAGAGAAACTCAGAGCACTTGATGTGTGTTTCAGGCTGTCAGTCAGTGTCTCCGCCTCCGTCTCCTCCGACATGGCCGCCAGACGAGCTCTGAAGGCGGTGCTCATCGACCTGAGTGGCACGCTGCACATCGAGGATACAGCCGTGCCCGGGGCGCAGGAGGCTCTCAGCAGGTAAACTAAACCCGATTGTTACTAAAACCAGACTCTACACCAGGTGATTTCACACGGCATGCACAATATTGGATATTTTTTCCGATATCCAATATGCCGATATCTTCCAGCTCTTTTAGCTGATTGCTAATGCCGATACTGATGTATGCACATATTCTGTAGTGGAATTAACATTTTATTATTATGGCTACTATTGTGAAAGCCCTCTGGCAGATACAGACATAAGACAGTTTTCAAAATGTGTACACTCACTGGGCAAAATAAGAAAACTAATTCAACATAGGCTATGTAAAATATGCTATATTTGTTTTTATATAAGATTTTCTTTCAAACAAAACTGTAAGATTCATCATACTTAAACACGCTTGCATGATGCTCTCCCTGAAACAATCCTGACAAGGCAAACTTGACCTGTTTCACATATTGGCAACAGATTTTCATTCTGGGCCATATAGTATTAGCCAATACCAATGACATGCCAATATTACTGTGCGTAACTATTGATTTTTAATTTTATCAGTGAAATCAACTGTTATGCTCTCTGTTAGGAAAATCAGCTGACTCTCAGCCCTTCACGATATACAGTCAGATGCTCTAATCTTAAGTCACAAGTATTTATGTAGCCCCTGTTCACAAGAAGATGGTCTGAATGGACTTCAGAGAAAAGGAGCATACCTTGATATAACTAATCAACAGATCAAGAGATCAAATCTGAGTATAAGACAGTTGTGTCTCATTTCAGCAACAGGATCAGAGCACGTCAGCTCCATCTGACGTTTCTTCTCACCCAGAGTCGCTCATACCAATGCCAGTATGCATCTCTACAAGAATCCAGATGCAGAAAAATTTCCAGCACCTCGCCCCAAACTGAGACTGGCACGACATCCTGACATAAAGTCAAGAGTGTCAGAATTTAGCCGATTCTGTTGATTAGTCTGAAAACTTGCACCAAAACAGGCCTCTTGACACACTCTTGGCTGTCATCTGTGGTCGTCGCACTAGATCGTGAATGAAGGAGTGTGTGCTGATTGGACAGAGTCAAATGTTTAGTGTGGCCTCTTGCTCGGCCAAAACTTTTTTTTTTATCCATTTTTTTTTGTATCAGTGTTTAATTATCCATTAACTGCATGGGTTTTGGTTTGTCTTTGTGTTTTGTGCTGCCAGGTTACGTCAGGCATCTGTGGCGGTGAAGTTTGTGACAAACACAACAAAAGAGTGTAAGAGGAACTTACTGGAACGACTGCAGGGCCTCAACTTTGACCTCCAGGTAAAATGCACTCCAAGTGTGTGTGTGTGTGTGTGTGTCCACACTTAAAGGGCTAGTTTTCAGAGTTTGTTAGCACTACACCAGGTCAATTTTCAAACAACTGAAGAAAACGGTGGCGAGTTTGTTGTCATGATGGCAAAAAAGGAGGAAAACAGACCCATGTTGACAATAACTGGAATTATCCTTTAAAGGTAAAAACAAAAAAACATTTCAAAATGGCCTTCACCCTGCAGGAAAGGGAGATCTTCACTTCCCTGAGTGCAGCGAGGCGTCTGCTGGAGCAGAAACAACACAGACCGCTGCTGCTGGTGGACGACCGGGCACTGGAGGACTTCACTGGTACACAGTGGTGTGTGTGTGTGTGTGTGTGTGTGTGTGGGTGTGTGTGTGCGATACGATACGATACGATACAACTTTATTGTCAGCTTACACTGAAATTTGTTTTATCTCCATGGCATCAACGTTCACAATACAATACAAACAGGACAAAACTGGTTTTGGACAAAACATTGCAGTACATTACAAGACAGAACGATGGACAGGACAGGACACTGGAGCAGAATGAGCAAAACACCAAACCTCTCCTCTGAATCATCGATGTTGGTTTAAAAGCAGGACAGACTGATTGGCTGATTTTTTTTGCTTTTGTTTTGTAAAATACTGGATAATCTTGAGTCTCTCCATATGCAGCCTGTGAGGCATCACTTTGTTTTAAAGGCTTGTTTTATCGGTGATTTAGCTGATTCCTGTGGAGGCCGTTAGTAGAGAAGAGACTTTTACCAACAGGAATCTCGTTATCATCATCATCACCGTGTCTGTGTGAGTTGCCTCACCGTGGCTCCGTCTGTCCGCAGGTATGGACACATCAGATCCCAACGCTGTCGTCGTTGGACTCGCTCCCGATCGCTTCGACTACCAGACGCTCAACGCGGCTTTCAGGTCGTGAACTCGCTCCTCTGTTGTGCTGTTTAATTCAGTGTCGCATGGCATGTTTCATTTAATTGCACAGGAATGACAATTTGAATAACAACAAGATTCATTTCAAGTCACTGACCACTAGTGGACAATTTTTTTTTCTTCTTTTTTTGAACAGTTCAGTTTGTGTTGAGTTTGAACATCACAACTCAAGTCAGCAATTTCATTCAGTACTTTTGGCCTAAATTGTACATCCGCTATAACATTAAAAACCTATAATAATGTTAGACTGTCCTCCTCTTCTGAAATGTGACGAATTAGAGATTAAAGAATTGCTTAAACAGCATTGTAACTGTAGCTGTTTTTTTTTTTTTGTTTGTTTGTTTGTTTGTTTTGTTTTGTTTTGTTTTGTCCTTTTGGTCCCTCTTTCCCCCTGATCATTATTATCAGTAGCAGCATTAGTGGTTATTTCCTACAGCGCGCTGATCCCGTGTTTGTCCCTGCAGGCTCATTCTGGACGGCGCTCCTCTTATTGCCATACATAAAGCTCGCTACTACAAACGCAAAGATGGTTTGGCTCTTGGCCCGGGACCGTTTGTGACGGGGCTGGAGTACGCCGCCGACTGTAAAGCCACCGTCGTGGGCAAGCCTGAGGAGACATTTTTCACACAGGTTAGAAAGTTATGATGTGTTTTTTCCCCTTTTCAAATTACTTTACACCATAAGAAGAGAGAATAAAATCTAAAGTCATCATTTCACAAGAAAATACTTACCACAAATACGTATTTTTAAGCCTTCAGATCATTTCACAGAAGACCAATAGGGCCTTTTTCAACACAGTCAGGTTTGTATATCTGCCAGTTAACAGGGATAGGAATCAGCTTGGACCCCCGATACAACATATGATGCATAATACTTTGGTGCAGATTCCATATGTATCCTAATTCTAAAATTATTGGGTGTTTGTAAGTAGTTTTGCAATATTATGTGATTTTAGTTTTTTTTTTTTTTTTTTTTTTTTTTAATTATTTATTTAAACACTGATCTATGGAAAATGGATAAATCTTACAGCAGAGACCCAGATGCAAATGTCTGTTTAAAGCTGTTGCATTCTAAGTGGCAACATTTTTTTTTTTTTATCTTGAATAATGTAAAAATATGTCTAAAATAAGGACAAACAAATTGATTCAGGGTCAGCATGGTGATGTAAAAATTGTCAAACAAAACAAAACAAAAAAGAAATTGCATTTTCTAACCTTTTTGCTCATTCCTGCTGGTTAATATTGTTGTCGTTTGCTCACAGATATAAAAATGCCTCTAAAGTGTCGACTTTAATGATTTCAATCGGTTTCCTGGAGTCCAGCGTCCAGACGGAGCCTCAGTTCTCACCTTATTGTTTGTCTCCTCACACAGGCGCTGTCTGAACTAGGCTGCAGCCCCGATGAAGCTGTCATGATAGGAGATGTAAGTATAATGTTAATTATACGTCATACTTAATGTTATTATACTTACATAATGATAATTATGCTTAATTAATATCAAGTTAATTAAGGTTAATTGTCTGCGTTTAACTGCGAGAGGCTTATAGTGTTTTATAGTGAACCTCAGTTTCACACTGAAGGATAGGGCATGTCAGACGTTGTGGGAATCGAACCAGCAACCATTCTCACACATCACTTGGCTGTCCTGTTCCTACACTCCTCTGGAAAATCATGCAATTTTAAAATTGGATTTTCCACACCCATGAAGTTAAAGTCTGGAAAAAAATGAAAAGTTTGGGAAATTGTATTCATGAATAATAGCAATTAATGATGACTTTATTCTTCAGTTGTGTGATACGTCACAAAAAAGCTTTCGGACAGAGTTTAAATATTGTAATCGTTAGAGTGAAAAAACATAGTAATGCTTAAAGTCAGTGTTTTTAATGGGAAGTTGTTAATTCAGTCATATTAAAATTTAAAACATAAATGCTTCCTGCACGTCCTTCGTTTTTTATAAAATGTGTCAGACCACACCAACTAACTTCAACCAGAGAAATACTCATCAGCTCATTGAAACCGTCCCAGTTAACGCCCTGGTAATGACTTCCACCAAAAGAAACTAACACTCTCATAAATATTGGTAGAGACAATAAAACTCAAAAATCATTTTCCCAGCAGCCTGGAGTTTAGAGTTCCTGTGTGATCGTTCCTGTGAGGTTATCCAGATAACCGTGATGAAGATTATACTGCTCCATACCGATGATACTAATTTGAATCTAAAGAATCTTGGGTTCATTGGAGAAGAAGACTAGTTTTCTAGTTTTGCTTTGTAAATGTCACGCTGATCTCGCTCAGTGCCGCGGATTCAAAGACGTGCTTACAGTTCATGTGGGCTTTACGCTCTGATGCTGTTTTCCTGCAGGATGCCAGAGACGATGTGGGCGGGGCTCAGAATGCAGGAATGCTGGGTATTCTGGTCAGAACCGGTGAGTTGAATAACAGCAACACATCAACGCAAACATCAGTTTGTCACATCGAGGCCTTGTCCAGACAGCCAGCCCAAATCCGTTTTTTTTTTTTTTTTTTTTTTTTTTTTTGTCATATCCAGACTGTATCCAGATTGATCTTAGGAAGTCTGGAAGGCCATCTTAATGGAAAATCATTTTTGTCATTGTTGTGTTGTTACTCTCACATAAATCATACATTACTACAGAACCGTTCAAAGACTAATGAAAAAGCGTCACCTAAAGTGTTGTTGACTTTCAATGTTTGCAAAAAATTACTGTTAAAAATCAAGACAATTTGGAGAAGGTCCATTTTTTTAATCAAAATTTGGGAGAAGCTACAGCTTTCCCCAGCCTCTTAGCCGTGCCACCACCGCCATGATTTTATGATTGCAGTTTTACTAACATGATAAGATTTGCTTTTCTTACTTCACTTTTCTTTTGTCATCATGTTTGAGACTTCCTACACTAAGTAATTGTTTAATCTAAGAAATAATTAATAGATCAATAGGAAATGAAAATAATTAGGTGCAGGTCTCATACATTCCCTTGGTTTGTATGTCTGATTACATGCCCAAAGTCATTTCCTCAACAGAAATAATTTCAAGCATCTGAAACTGATGTGTACTTTTTGAAAAAAAGTGGTATGTTGGATAATTGATACCTCAACAGTGTAGCCCACAAATAAACGTTGTTTGTGTTGTTGTGCTTATTGATTTTTAATCTCCTCCTGTCTTAGGTAAATACAGAGCAGGGGATGAGAGTAAAATCAACCCGCCTCCATACCTGACATGCGACAGTTTCCCCGACGCTGTTGAACACATCCTGACGAACCTGCTATAACCACACACTCCAAACTGACCTCTGACCTCTGCAGTTTCCAACATTTACAGAGACTTTCACTCACACACAACACTGCTGAGCCCACTGTGGCTGTGATACACTGTCAGTGTTAAACAGCGGAGGGTTGCAACAGAGAAATTGCCACAGTTTATTTATGGTTTCCTCTAACTCTTTAACATGTTGACTATAGATTTGAATCAAAATATGATGAGGAAAATAATCCCAGTACAATTTGCCATCCCATATTGAACTGAGAAAAATGAGTGAAAAAAATGAGATAAAAACAAAAAGTCCATTTGGCTGAGCCTACAATGCTCCGACATGTTTCCACCTATAAGTTTGTGACTTATAGATGTATAGACTGTGAAAATTATAAACTGCATTAACAATCCATTGCCACTATAAGAAATGTGTTGTCTGGAATTGTGCTTGAATAAAAAAAGAAAGTAGTTGGTCTGCTTTCTGTTAATTATTTCATTGTAATTGTTTTGGGATGAACATTAAGTGAGAGGGTCTAAAGAACAGAAACTGGTACCATTTGCTTATAGAGTTTTTATCAGTGGTCAATGATTAGGTTATTAATTAGATTGTAAACTTTTTTTTTTTTTTTTTTTTTTTTAGAAATGATTAATAAACAGTTATAAACAAGTGATAACCCAGTTTTCATGCATCGGTGGAGATAGCAAGGAAGGCTTCAGAAGTCAGAATTGATGCAGTGTAGCCTAACTGGAACTTTGTCAGCCAAACAGTGAGCCTGCCCGTATTAATGTATTAATGCATTAATGATTTGTAAACTGTTTAGAACCCAATTCATAAATCCTTTGAAAGCAAGTCTTGTTGTGAAGTGGTACCAAAAACTTCCTCTGTGAAAAATTGTTTCACTTGTGTTTGGAAGAAGTTTATATTTGACTATGTGAATCCTGTCTTTCACATCACCACCATGTGGACTCAAAAAACATACACATAGAACCGAGTGAAGAAATACAAACACCAACAGACTACCTGACCAGCACCCCCAGCCTTCAACCCTCAGTGCATTCAAGGAAAAACTCCCATGAAACATTTTTCAATAAAAACTGAAACCTGTGCACATGCACCTGTGGTTAACACTGGATGTGCAGGTTTTTTCCTGTGAAAAATTGGAAGAAACCTTTGGGTGAGCCAAGTCAAAGAGGGATCCCCCACCAGGACGGCTGAGTGTGCAATGAGTGCTGGGACAGACAGTGGAAAGGACAGTAACATGACAGAGACATCACAGACAGGTGAGGCTGAGGGAAACATGATGAGACGGAGGTGCCCTTCTGGTCCAAACGTCCACAGAGGCTTAGGTGGTGCCCACATCCAGCTGCCTAACGCCGTTTCTTGATGATGTAGCTTTAAGAAAACTATGATCTAACTGAAAACTGCATAGGTGTCAATCTGAAAATGAGGCTGTGTCATCTGAAAAAATACCAAGTGTGAGAAAGCGGATTTTCATTAAACAGCAGAGATTTGCTTAAACAGTAAAATGCAAATTAAAAAGACAAGCAGTGACGTTTTGAAAAGGCCTTGATTTTTCTGCAGTGTCTGCTCAGTAGACAGCAGCAGGAGGAGTTGGTATGGAAGACAGCACGTGTCTCTCAGGTTTAAAGTGGGTCTGCTGCTGACCTGCTGCAGTGTCAGCCTTCTGCAGGCCAGGCATCCTCACCGGACCAGGCAGTCTGCTCCTGGCCTTGGTAGGAGCAGTGTGTGTGTGTGTGTGTGTGTGTGTGTGTACATCAGGGTAAGAAATCAGCCGGCCTCTTGAAAATTTGTTATTTTCCTTTTCATCATGCTCGCCTTTTGCTGGTTAACAAATAGTCATGTGTTAATGTGACCACTCTGGGCGGGATGTGAGTTTGGCCACCCAGCCAAGAAAATGACAGGGGAAACACTGAAGTAGGAAGGATGAAGAATATTAGTGAGGGAAGGAAGGGTCACAGGACTTCCCTCCTGGATAAAATATGTAAATTACAACAGCAAAGACCTTTTTGTTAAGTAGGCCTATTTGAAGTTACAGCCACAAACATGTAGCAACCAGAGTAAAAAAAAAAATCATACAAATCATCAAACCAGGCTGATTATCACGTTTTTGACATTTCTGCACACATGATACAAAGTTCTGGGTCGGCTGCAACACGCATGAAACATTTCCCACAAGGGAGATGCAGGGTGGGGATTGTGTCGGGTGCATGCTGACGACACGCTGCGTGAACAGGCGCCGTTATTCAATAAAACAGAGCAGCGCGGAATAGCAGATAGACACATCAGTCCTCATCTCCGCCTGTAAATGTCATGAGGATGCAGACAACCTGATTTGTTGCCATCATATCAATGAGAGAGAGGTCGGCATGATGATGACAGAAGTGTGTGTGCGCATGTGTGTGTGTGTGTGTGTGTGTGTGTGTGTGAGTATGTATGGATGCGCTTGTGTATGCCTCCATTCATGTGTTTATATATCACAAACATGTGTTGGTGTGCCAGAATGTGTGTGTATGTGTGTGTATATGTGTGCACTCTGCATGTGTGTGCATATTGTATGGTATATTTGTATGTGTGTGTTTGAGTAGTTGCACATGTGTGTCTCCGTGTGCCTGCCTGCCTATCCATCTGTATATGTGTGTTACCATATTCTGACTGCTGCTATCCAAGATATGGATTTAATGTCAGGCTAACAGACTGGCCTGACCCCGCGGCCCTCCGTCCCTTTAAGCCCTTTAAAGGAGATGTATTCAGAATCGAAGATGGGCGACCGCCGCTGAAATACCAGCACGCTCGGCAGCGGACTCGCCTTAATGGGACAGACGACGGCCTCTTTGACTAATCGCTCGGTGTCCTCGAGGCCGATGAATTCCTCCCGTTGCATGCTGGGCTTGTGCAAATAGATGTCCTTTAAAGGATGAAGACACACACACACACACGCACAAACAGTTAACCCCCTGAAACCTCAATGTGTTTCACTTTATATCTTATTAAAAAAAATCTCTGTATTGATCAGCTGGTGGTGCAACAGGGAAGGTCATGGTGTCACAAAAATGGACAGATCTCGTGCATGTTGTCACCAAATTTCATGGTGTTCTCCCTAATAGATTTAGAGATATGCTGCTTTGAACCTAACTGCTGACTGATACTGATACTGAGACACGGTGACACAGGCCTCTGCCTTCCAGCAGGGCAAAAAGGGCCACATCAAACTTGGCACTCACCTCCATCAGATTATGTTATTAGAATTCATAACCTTCCCTCTAGCATCACTGGTGGGTCAAAATTGTGATTCATGTTGGTTAGGGGATGAAAACTCCAGGAAGATGAGCACTGTGCAATGCTAACTGCTGCTGGCAACTGGATCTCCTGACAGGCCAACCGGAGAGATTTCTGAAATTTGGGAGCATACAAACGTTTTTTCACTGACAGAATCATGAGCATTTGTCACTCAGTCTGTATCAATGTGCAAAATGATCTAAATTGACTGAGCATGCAACTATAAATATTCTTTCTGACTAATTTCAGGCTTTGATGCTCATTTTTCCACCTTTCTGCAAAGTTCTGCACAAAAGGCTGATCATTGTTTTTCCAATCTACATGTTGGGAGACATATTGCCCAGTAGGTGGCACCATTACAACATCGCTGATTCCCATAAGTACCTTCCCTGTATATTAAAAAGCTTTAAATATCAGGGCATAATTTTTAATTTGTTTGTTTGTTTATCGGTTTGTTTGTTTATGTAGATAATTATAAATGATATCTTATAACATAAGCCAGAAGGAAGACCTAAAAACTCTGTGTACAGAGTTGATGACTGCAGTCTGTCAGGATATCCTGAACTTTCTGTCAGACTTTTATTTTTTTTCCCCACACAGATCAGACAGCCTTTGTCTGACTGTGACATTGCCATTTAGTGGCTTCTTGCTCTTGATACTAGGATAATAAAAGCAGCATATCACAGAGAAACATATAACTGATCTGATATAAGATTTACAAAACATGTATCAGACTCCCAACAATGCTGAATCCTGTTAATGTTGAATGATTGTTAGACATTAAAGGTGAAGCTGCCCCTTATGTTTATCACCAGTGATGGTTGACTGGAAATCACACTGGGGGATCAATAAAGTCCCATCATATTTTTGAAAGATGAAAATGATCTTCATCTTCATCTCTTGAAAATATATGTTTGTATGAGGCTTGGTTTACCAGCCAGGGTTTAGTTGACCTGCAGCCAAACTACAAAGACAATCAGATAAGAGTGATGGAAACAGTGTGAAATTAAAGGAAAGACCTCAAAGATCCACAACAGCACCAAATCCTTGTCATAAATTCATAAACACAAATATCACATATCTGATGTTGTCATGGCAGATGACAGGTTATTGTCAGCACAAACTAGGTGAAAGAAAAAAGCGCAGAGCTCAATTTGAGTTTGGGGATTTTTTTGAAGTCTCACATTTAATTTCCTAGGTGCAAAGAGAGCCTCCAAGGATGCAAAGTCTCTGTCCTGGAAACCTGGAGACCTGGAAAGAGGAAACCATCTTTCAGGTGAGTTCTGCTCAGACTTCACTATGTTGCTTAGGAGTGATGCTGAGTGTAATAGTATGGCTAGGATATTGTTCTGATTACAAGGCTACAAATATTACAAACTGTACTTCACAACATCATTTAACTTAGTAATCAATCATTAGTAACGGATATAATAATCATTTGGTAAAAGCAAATAATAGAACAGCTACAGCAGTCTAATAGGGTCAGGAAATTGCATTCCTTTACGGCAATGCAGCCTTTAAAACCAGGAAAACACAACACTACTAATGCCATATTACACTCTTGCAATATCCAATATCCCAGATGATAGCTAGTCTCATATCACAATGTCAATATAACATTGATATTTATCACCCAGGCCTATTGTCAGGGTGGAAAAGCCTCTGACACACCATTCAGACCAGGGGACGTTAAAACTTTCGAGTGAAACCCAGATTTATGAAATTATTTTCGGGACAGCAGCTATTTAAGGCGGCAGGGTGACCCAACTAATCCACTCAGTGGTAAGAATGTTCTGGGATATGCTCATATGCAGCCGTTAAATGTAGGACGAACCTACCAAAACCACAGCTGTGCAGTTTGTTAAATAGATAAATGATGTATATACAAGATAATAACAAACTGTCAGGATGCAGTTAGAATTTGTCATGAGGTTTAGGTCAAATTTTATCTGGCATTAATTCCCAAAATGAAAATTCAAGAAGGTAAGCAGGTATCCAGGTTGGATTTCATGAAAGAGCCAAACAGATTGTGCTTTTCAAGACTGTTTCACTGAGGTATGGCAGATTATCCACAATACCAACAATAAAAAATCCAGTCTGGGTTATATAGTGTTAAAAATCTTATATTAGTTGTTGTATTTCTTGTATCGTATCATAAAAGCCTGTACAACATCATCATAGAGTTCAATCCATCATTCTCAGCCACTTTAAATGGTGATGAGACATTTCAAGGACAGACATAGTAACACTTTTCTTTTAATGTCTCTATTCTTAAAGTCATTTAAAAAGTACAAAGTAAAACAGTAATTATGATTAGAAAAGTGTCTTCTGGGATGAATGCTCATCAAGCAAGGGGTGACCTCTTATGTAAAACCAAGCACAAAGCAACTTCACCAACACAAGGATTTTCACTGAGGGATGATACTTTCACACGGAAACTCTCCCAAACAGATGTTAACGCTCTCTAATCACTGTTTGATTGCAAGTTTGTTATTTGAATATTTGTTGCACTGTGCTAACTTAATTTGTTTCCATCAGTAATAGAAACCATTCTTTGCTGTATTATTATTATTATTATTATTATTATTATTTTAAATAACTCCAATTCAGATGGCAGGAAATAAAAAATGTATCTTTTAAAGTCTATTTTAAGTTGTGCTCAGGAAATTACGTCACAGGACCACCTGGGGGAGACATTTCAATAAGAACTCATTCTGGGTTTTCTTTTTCCATGTTGTTTTGGTGTATTTCATTATCACTAGACCTACATTTCTCTCTCTCTCTCTCTCTCTCTCTCTCTCTCTCTCTCTCTCTCTCTCTCAAATCATTGCTTTCCTGAAAGCCTAAATGTTTTCCTGTTCTCAGTGACTTCTTCTCCTTAATCAATTTGTCGCTGAGCTTGGGTTGGGTTTGTGATAAGCTTGTCAAGATGATAAGTGACTCTCAGCTGTGGATAGTGGATTTCATTTTAGTCAGTGACTGGTGATACGATTATCTTACACGGTCAGATCAATAGGCTATAGGCCTCATTCACCCTGTTTACTGGAATATATTGATCGAAAGGTGCGGAATCATTCAAGCAAGTGGAACTGTAGTATTCATTATATCAGGCTCTTTATGCAATTTGTAATTTCTTAAGGTTTATAGGCATACCACCATCTCAAGGATTATGGGCCTGTAAAAATATGTCACATTGGTATTCAACCTTGGGTTTGTGGAGGTACAGTAAATTTCCACATATACATGTTCTTGGCCATTTTATGCATTGTTCTGGTGCAGGACGTTACACAACCCAAGACTGGGGGACTGGGGTCCCATGGCACAGTTGACCTTATTCACTGATGATAAAAGCAAGGGTTTTGACCCTAACCCTAACCCTAACTCAGAATCTGTAATAAAGAGGACAACCAGACGTGGGTGTAGCTATGTATCGACAGAGGACACCCCACAAGGCCCCCTGTGGAGAAACTGAAAAAAAAAAAAGAAAGAAGAGGGCGTGGCCTGGGGGGAACTGGGCATGACCAAATCAGTGGGATAATTTAATATGTTGTGCTTTACCCCAGGACAAACCTTGTGTCCAAATTTTACCTTAATGCACTGGCAAGTAATGTATCTTTTTGTGGTATGCCGTGCACCCTTTTGAGTGAACATCCTGAACAGTTCATCAGGTTTTCTGTGGCCCCTGCCAAACCTGCTCAAAGTTTTGTGATGTACAGTCTGTTCAAAAGTTATGAGCCTCTTTGCCATATGCCACGCCCACTGCCACGCCCACTTTGGGCCAGTGGGGGGCAAAAAGTTAGCCACTTCTCCCTTGGCCCATGACCAACCTTCCCACCAAATTTGGTGGAAATCTAACCATCTGTTAGGAATGTATGTCACTATGTGATGAACACAAGAATACACAGCTATACCTATCAAATGTCTATCTCTATTTGTAACATATCTGTTATGGAACAAATAGAGGAGTGGGCTTAAAGATACTCTGATAGACAGATAAACCATGCGGCTGTGGGTGAAAAACAGGTAAAAATCTCAGATGGGTCTCCCTGGGGACAAATCCAGCGTCCCAGTTTTACTCTTGAACATAAAAAAAAAAAAACAACTTTGGAAATACATTTATCAAAACAACACTGCATAACAGATTGGTGCCTGTGCCTTATTGTTGTTGCCTTTATTTTTGTATTTATCATTATTATTATTATTCTGTCTTTTTTCTCTCTTTTTTTGTGAATGAAAACGGGTCCCCGTGATGTAGCCAGCCAATGAGCAGGCAGCACCTGCAGCGGCTTGCAGCTCTCTGCAGCAGCGAGAGGTCACTTCAAACGTGGAGGAGAAGCGCCACACACAGCAGCAGCCTGCAGCTCCACTCAGTCCTCTCCTCACACACACAGACACATAACAGCAGGCATTCACATTGACTCTCCTTGAGTTTGTGTTTTTGTTTGTTTTACTGTTTTTGGAAAAGCGCGCAACAGCTTCAAATCACAATGACAGTAAAAAACAGCAAACCCGTCGCGCTTGACAGGCGCTACGATTTGGCCTCGCTGTTCTGCATGATCGGGAGACACGGTCCCGCCGTGGCTATGGCCATACTGGCGATGGTATCCGTGCTGGCGGCTTTCATCATTTACCGGACCGTGCGGAGGAAAAGGAGGAAGCCCACAGCCGCTGAAAGTGACAGCAAGACGGCGGGAGCGGAGAAAGACGCAGCGGGGATCCAGTCTGGACCGGAGCCAAGTCGGGGGGATACGCACGGCTCCGTGGAGTCAACAGGTAAGATGCACAAATAAAATAACTAGGGATTTTAGAAAGGTGGTTACATGCCTACAGATGTCGCAGTTGTTACAAATCACTATGGGAATGTCATGGGAATACGGTGATGTAGAAAATACTTTAGGTTGTAGGCTGGGGAAGGTCTGGTTGTAAAAATGAGTAGACACCAGCAGTCCCAATAGGAATATCATATAGTGATATCATAGGAGATAAAAATAGGTTTACCATAAAGTACTATGTCATTATAAAACATGACATTTAACCTATATGTTGTATTATATTCCTTATACCAGCAGCCTAAAACATTATAGTGGTACCATAGCAGATAAAATACCGTAAAGTATGATAAAGGACACTTTCATGATAAAATGAATGTACTCCTGGGAATGGCATACAGTTATTATGGAGAAATTATAGGTAAAACTGCCATAATAAAATCATCATAAACGCTACTGGTAAAACTGCATACAGCGGGAACAGTGTTAGTCCTATAGGAATACCACAGAAATGCTATAGTGAGACTATAGAAAATAAATCACTATGTAGTATAATAAACTGACCGTCAGCTCTGTTGGGAAAATGTAGTACTGCAGACTTTCTGTCAGGTTATTTTAAGTGTGTCAACACAACTGTTCTCATGCCTTGGGATTTGCTTAAAAATAAGTTTGAATGTCACAAGTTTTGTATTATCTGGAGCCAGCTGTTGAAAATCAGGGTCACAAGTGACACTTCAGATTAGGTGTAAGAGTGTGGAGGTTTTCATTCCTGCCAAACACTAGGCTGGACCTGCACATTGTACTGACAGCTCTCTGATGAAATGACCTGGTGTGTTAACATGATACCAGTCATTGTGCAAATATGCAAAAAAAAATATGTATGATATGTTTTTCATACTCATGTAGAGCCAGTGCATATGCAAACCATTCATATGATATGTGCTTCGTTTCTACAGCGTAGCACTTGTCAAAAGAGTTAGCACACACACAACAACTTTCTGTTTAATCCTGTCACAGAAGAGGGGGATGGGCCGTCACCAGACCTGCTGGAGGAGGATGCTGATCTGATTCAGGATCATCTCGGCACTGAGGAGAGCTGTGCTGCTGCTGCTGCTGCTGATGTTGACGTTGAAGACTCCTACACCGTCTTGGAGGCTGTTGAGAAGAAACCTCCGCTTTGTTCCCCTCCTAAGACTGAAAACGAAACCCCAACCTACGAGAATATCAAAAAAGATGATCTGGTGGAAACAGAAGCTACCATTCAGAGCCCTGAGTGTGACATTAACACTTTCAGTGCACCTGAGATGTACTCTGAGGAGGTGAATCAAACCTCCCAGTGTGATGCTGATAATGAGCTTCAGATAGAGGAGGTCGAGGATGTTGTTGAGTGCCACCTCGATCCCATGGACAACACCGAAGATGAGTCTGTTAACAATGTAGAAAAGAGCCATGATAACGAAAGCTGCTTGAAAGAGCCTGAGTCCATCGATTATGAGAGCTGCCAAGAGGAAGAGACTGAGAAGGTGAGGATGTGGGCTATAAAGGAATTAAAATGACTTATATCTACATATTTATTTTCAAGGATAATATACATGACAAATGTTTTTTTTTTGTTCTTCCCTGCTATGAGGATTAAGTCAGGGTCTCGTACTGTTTTTATAAACTTTCGAGCAAGTAAAGCCCTTTCAGACTGAACACAGTAGTATTGAGCTTTAAATTAAGTTGAACTTGACCTTAAATTTAAACTTACATGTGTTTGTTGAGTTTTAGTACACAATGTACAATCACCAATCACAGTTAGACAGACAGTTTAAAAGAAATGAGGCCTCAAAACATCTCATAGCAGCAAAACAAACCCCAGTCGTGTATGAAACAGAGAAAAACCATAAAATCCTTGAATGTGTAAAGCTATAATCAGAAAATACTTTAAATGAAAATACTATCTTTACGGGATGAGTGAGTAATTACTTGACTATTGAAATGATAATTGGTTAATTTTCTGCCAGTCAGTTAATTGACAGATTTTTTGCAGCAGGTCATTTTAGAAAGGTTGGCAAAAATAAACACGTGTCACTACTCTTTAATAAGTTTCAAATACTGTGAGGCGCTGAAGCGATTATAGCTGTGAAGATGCCTGTTAATGTGATTGCCTGTGTCCTGACTCGACTGAATTCAGCAACCTTGCCCTTGCGCTTATTGATTGGCTGATTACTCAAGCGTGATTGGGCACAAAACCTAGGGATTTCAAGCTTTAAACTAGTGGGAATACTGTTGTCTCACCTCCATAGTTTTTTCATTAGACCTCATTAAGGATAGTCTCTGAACTATGCAGGTCAGACAAGCGGAGGCTGAGAGATTTGCCAGAGGCCACTAGTGTAGTAAAATTGATCTGTGTAATTGTGTGTCGTATACTTTGTGTATGTATTATTACTGACTCTCTGAGAGACAAAAAACAACCCTGAGGTTTTTAACTTTTGTCTCATCTACGTAGGTGTATGAAGCAGAATATGAGGAGGTGGCTGAATCTGCTTGTCCAGGTGAGGACATGACCACAGACATGAAAAGTGGACAAGATGATGAAGACTTCCAGTGTGCTGTGAAAGAGTTGCTTAGCCAAACACCATGCATCAGTGAAGATGGTGATGATGACAAGCTGCCAGAAAACGAAATGAGACAGGGAGGAGGGGATTTGCAGTCTGACTTAAAAGAGCTTGTAGCTTGCATCCCTGAGGTCAAAGATGAGGAGTGTAAAGAAGAGAATTACTGTGCAGATAGTATTGATTCCAATTATTGCAGCGATGCAAACCTCCCTGTGAAGGAGGAAAATAAAGGTGAGATCAAAGATGAGGAGGAGTGTGCAGAGTGTGTAGACTATCAGCTAATGGGTCAGCAAGCTGAGGCTTGGGACACAGTAGCTGAACAGGAAATGAATCTGCCAGTGTCAGAGCTGCCATCAATCCACCAGCAACAACTGAACGAGCAACGTGACCAGTGTGAGCATGTCACAGACAAAGTGACCCTGATCAGTTGGGATAGCGTTGAGGATGTTGGTGGTGGTCTAGCTGGTCAAGTAATTGAGGAAGATATCAGTGAAGACATTGATCACTTGAACGAATGTCCTGCTGTTGCATATGACCCCAATTTGCCGTGCCTCAATGAGCAACAACCCCAGATTGAACAGAAAGATGAAAACCATCATCCAACATGTGATCCAGAAGAGTGTGTTCTTCCCACTGTGGCTGATCAACTGAAAGAGGAAACTGTGGCAAATGCTGATGTCAGTGATCATCGTGACAATTCAAGTATGGTGCTCAGCCCACTCCTGCCCACTTCACACCTCCCGGGTGAACAAGACAAGGATGAAAAAGGTGATGATGGTCCAGCAGGTGTCATTACTGATGCAGAGGGACACATGGCAAGTGTTGCATATTACCCTCATGTGTCATCCTCCTGTGAACAACCGCAAAGTGAACAGAAAGAGACTGAAGATGAAACGGCACCATCTGTGGATGAAGATGCTCACATGAATATACATGACCCTGTCTTGCCATCTTGTGACAGTGAAATTCAGTGGGAAAAGAGCAACAGTGGGACGCTACGTGCGTTGGCTGAAGATGGAAATGCTCCGGTGTGTGACCCTTGCCTGCAGTCTTTACACCAAGACCAAGAAAATGACCATGTCGTAAATAAGAAAGCTTTTGACAAGGCAGATATTTCTGCTAATCCCGATATGGTTGCTTGTGATGGTGAGAACATTATAGCTCCTGTAGTGGCTGAAGAAATGTCTGGTCCTCCCCTATCATCCGTCTACCAAGACCAAGAAAATGACCATGTGGTAAATAATGAGGCTGATGAGAAGGCTAGTATTCCTGCTGGTACTGATGCAGCTGCTTGTGATGTTGAGAACATTACAGCTCATGTAATGGCTGAAGAAATGCCTGCTCCTCCTATGCCATCTTTCTACCAAGGCCAACAAAATGACCACATTGGAAACAATGAAACTTTGGAAGAGGCTAAAGTTGCTGGTGGCCCCATTGTGGCTGCTTGTAATGTTGAGAACAGCACTGCTCCTGTTTTGACTGAAGAAATGCCTGATCCTCCCCTGCTGTCTTGCTGCCAAGACCAAGAAAATGATCATGTGGTAAATCATGAGGCATTTGAGAGGGCTAGTATTTCTGCTGGTACTGATGCAGTTGCTTGTGATGCTGAGAATATATCTGTTCCTGTAATGGCTGAAGAAATTCCTAGTCCCCATCTCACTTGTTACCAGGGCCAACAAAATGACCACATTGGAAACAATGAAACTTTGGATGAGGGTGGTGTTGCTTCTTGTCCCGTTGTGGCTGCTTGTGACGTTGAGAGCATCGGTGCTCCTGTTATGACTGAAGAAATGTCTGGTCCTCCCCTGTCATTGTTCTACCAAGACCAACACAGTGACCACATGGTAAATAATGAAACTTTGAAAGAGGCTGGTGTTGCTGCTGGTCCCGATGTCAATAGCATTGCTGCTCCTGTCATGGCTGAAGATAGCGACCCTCCACTGTATCATCTCGACCTGCCTTCTTTAAAGCAAAGTGAGCAGAAGGTAAATGACGATGGCAGCGTTTTGTCTCCTAGTGTTGATGATGAGAGCGGTATTTCAAGCATGACGTTCAGCCCCGATTTGCATTCTCCTCCATTCTTCAAAGAGGTTGACGATGATTATACTACCCTGTCAGCTCCCAGCACTGTTGAAGATCCTGGACTTCCTGTTCTCGGTTTTGACCCCTGTCTGACATCTTGCCACCAACCAGTGGAGACACATTATAGCCAATACATTCATGATGACATGTCTAAGTCTCACAGCATCACAGGTATGGTGTTTGGCCCTTTCCCAACACCTGTGTACCAGCAGCGCCACAGTGAGCGCACAGACCAGGCCATTTGCAAGTCATTTGCAGGCAACGATGATATGTTGGGCCAGGTGATTGAGGACAACTACAACAAAGAGATTGATAACTTTAGCGAGAAGATTGCAATTACTATCACAAATTTCTGCGATGACCTGAAAAAGCAGACTGAGGTGAAGGATTTAGTTGAGATGAAAGAGAAGAAGGAAAGAGGAGGTGATAAAAAAGAGGGAATGCATGCAGAGGATGAGAAAGAAGAGGATTTTGAGAAGACGGAGATCAGTATCATGGAGGCAACCATGGACAACAATGAATGGATCACAGATGGCAACTACCAAGTCCTTCCATGGATGAGTTTTTCCCTGCCATCATTTCCCCAAAACCAAACAAAAACCGACCAACTCCCCACAGAGGAACACCAGCATGATGACTCAACTGTCCCTGTCACAGAAACAGCTGCTGCTTCTGTGGAAACAACAACCACAGATATTACACCTTCCACTGATGCTAAAGAATCCAGCGCTCTTTCACTCATAGATGAAAACATAGAAAATAACAAAAAGGTTGTGGCAGTCCAGCCCATGCCACAGAATGTCAATGTGACTTTCTGCGTCCACTACCTCACGCACTCCCCAAGCCAGAAGGTGGCTGTCACTGGGAACCAGCAGGAGCTGGGGAGCTGGAAGGAGTTTATCCCACTGGAGAGGGCTAAAGATGGGTACTGGGCCAGCGTGATCAGCCTCCCTGCCGAGAGCCATGTGGAGTGGAAGTTTGTGCTGCTGGACGAGGGTGAGGTGTGTCGCTGGGAGGAGTGTGACAACCGTTTGCTCGATACAGGCTACGGCGATGACCTGCACGTGCATAAATGGTGGGGATTCCTGTAAGTGGGAGGGAAAAAAAGAGCTGCAGAGGTGAGAGAAGTTGTGGTGTGTGGTATGTTTGGAGTGAATTGCAATTCCATTTTCCCTCCTTTTCTTTTAAATGTTAAATTCTTCACTCACTGTTGTGGACTGAAATAAAAAAAATAAATAAATAAATAAATAAAACAGTGCTGAATAAGCTTTAGGTACTGGATCAGATATCACGTGACCACAGTTGCAGTCTCAAAGGGCTTCATAACAAGGATAACTTCCATGAAAACACCATCAATCACATTTTGTCAATACCTTCAGAGTACAGTAACCTAATAAGACTTTTCTTAGATGAGTGCCCTTCACAAGGCCAGGATAGACTGAGTTAGTGAGCACTCATAGTTAGACTGTAAGCAAGCACCACATAAAATATCCTTTTTTATGTTGCTGTGGCAATGTCTATGATTATGCAATTTGCACCTCTTTAGAAATGAGTGATTAAATGCAAGTCATTTTGATGAATACGGAGAATTTGTTATTCTCCTGTACTTTATGTCCTTATGCTGCTTGAATACTCCCAAACAATGTGTGAGATGAAATGCACATAGTTCACTTTTACTACAGCAATAATCAAAGCAATAATTATTCAGTACATTGTATGATTGGTGTAAATCAGGTATTCTAAATTGTTTACTATACTGTGATATAATTGTACATTTTATGCTGCTTTTTCCCCCATGGGATTCTGTGCATGCAAGAATGACCCATTGTTATATGATAGTGCCTTTTTAAAACCTGTTTTTTTTTTCTTTTTTTCTTTTTCTGTATTATCATGCATCACCACTTTGTGGATTTTCTGTATGAAATGGCTTTGCTGGATGTAATTTTGTTTGTTTGACCTCATAACCGCATAAATCTGTTAACAGTTACATTACACACACATTTTTTTTTTTTTTTAATGCTTTTACTTTTCCCTGATTTCTTTGTCAAGTTGTAGTTCTCAATGTAGATTATACACACTGTATCTCAGATATATCAGACTATCATATGCAATATTGTAATAATAATCCTACTCTTGAATGTCATTAAGTTGGGGTGGCGGAGTTGTTTACCAAATAAATTAATTTTACAAGGCTGCCGAAGTGGAGTATATATGTTTCTTGCACTCTATAATTAATCACAAAATCAGATGTTTGGATATAGTTGATGTGTTTTGTAACAAATAGTTGATAAAATCACACTGATGTGTACGCTTTCAAGTGTGGTAGGTAACTCATATCCTTTATTTATCAAAGGATATCGTTAAATTATTAAAGGATGGGAGTTACAGACCATCCTTTAAAATTTACAAATGATAAAATGTTCAAGTTTAATCATCTATTCTCAGCATATTACATAATTATTATTCCTCACCTGCTCTGTTCTTTTAAACAAAGAATCACTGCAAGAGCTGCATTTCCAATGTATAGATCAGTGCTGCTGCATTATAGCAGTTAAATCCATTTAACCAGTGTTTCATTTTTAATTTCCCAGCACATACTACTTCAGTACTACTAGGTACTGGCCAGTGGTTGCCACATTTTCTGTTCAGTCTTCTGATTGTCCAGATTGCTTGAGATGAACTCTGAGACACTCAAAGGATTTACCACAAGCAAATATGTCTCATGTTTTTTAAGCTGTCCTCCATTCAACCCAAAAAAGAAACTTCTAATCAAAGTATCTGACTGACAAAGAAAGGCAATCCAGTTGTGAGTGGGAATTAACTGCAGATTTCTATTCCCAAACCATTATTGATAAAAATCTTAACTTTGTGTTTATAATTCAGTATCTCAGATCCAATCTGTCATAGCAATGGAAAAATAATTTTGCCTCATTTTAAATCTGTCTATCTTGACTAGAATTTAAGCATAATGTAATGTTAGCTAAATTTAAATTAATCATTTACCGTTGTTGCAACACATTAACAGCCTAACAACACAAACAGGCTCATTCCTAGTCTAGCATCAAGGGAAATATTGACAAATCTACCGAACTGAGGGCTAAACCAAGTTTATTTGAGTTTTATGCAAGTCGAGCCAAAAGCCGAGACCATGACCTTCATTCAGCTCCAGCTGGCTCTGACTTGGCTCACGCAGCGGAAGAGTCATCATCAGGCGTATTTTCACGCCAGTTTGTCATCTCCACTCAGCTCCATGCTGAAGGTGACTCCCGTGTATCTCAAAACAACTCTTCATCTTGCAGTCCGGGGATACTGTGAACTATGCACACACATACACACACACAGGCACACACACACACAACTCTGGGTGCAGCCAGTCCAGTAAATGATTGATCTCCACTGCAGAGAGTGGTAAGATTTTGTTGGGTCATTTGAGAGACTAAAATCATCCATAAGTTCTAAAGGAGGGGGGGAAACCTGCACTACACTTTGACTATATTGAGCCTTGATATATTTTTCATCTTAAAAGAGAGGGTTTTTTTGTGAGCCATAGAAAAATGTACAGCAAATCATGTCCAGCATAATTGCTTACAAATGAGATTTCCAGACCTTTAATGGTGATAAATGAATGCCCGAGGCCTCATAAACAGGATTAAAACAGAGTCAAACAGGCACAAATGATCTAACAGATGAAAAACAAATTAATTTATTTTGCTAGGCCCATGGTACAAGTTTTTTTTTTTTTTTTTTTCTTGAAAGAGTTCCCCATGTTGGCCTGCCACTCTATACCCTTTACATGTACATGTGCCCTTTCAGCGGGTCTGTGAAATTTAATCCTGCCTGTCGCTCCACATTTGGAAGACCCCCTCATCAAAAGTGACTTATGTTGATGGGAGTGTCCCCGTGGGAATCGAACCCCTAAGCCTTTGCAGGGTTAACACCATGCTCCACTTAAGCCAAACTTGGCTTCAGGGACTGATTTGACCTAATTTAAACAAGGTCATCATGACTCTGCCCAGCCGGTCGCTTTTCTGTTTCAAAACATGAGTTCAGCGAACTTCTGCCTATTTGCCCGGTTTAGAAAGCCAAATATAACTCTACTTACAAAACAAGGCTTGTCTTCGTTGTGATAATTTCATTTATAAACCGAGCTTTTACTGATGTTGTGAACCTCAAGTGTGCTGTTTTTGAAGTGCATAAGTGCAGAGGATTCATTTACTGCCTTGAAGAGGTTATATTCTACAGAAATTGGAGGTGATTCAATTAAAATGTGTCCTTTTGTGGCTTTTCATTTCTTTCACTGTGAGTATATGCTTTTTTTATTGAGACAAAAAAGAAGGTTCTGTAACTCCTACTACTGAGAAACATCTGGTCAATTTGGGGTGTGTACATGCACTGCAAGCTCTAGTGCTAATGTGGTAGAGGGGAGTGTGTACGCTCTCTAAGGTTGAAGGTAATCCTTTATTTAGACACCAGGCTTAAAACTGACACCACTCATGCTCTCTCTCTCTCTCATGTTACTCTGTGTCTCTTTGTCTCTCTCTGTCTCTCTCTCTCTCTCAGACACATACACATGATTTGTCAACATCTAAACAGTTAATCCACACCGGGGCCAGTGTTAGACCTCCGCTAAGGCAAACGTCTTTACACAGAGTCACTCGCCGTAAACAGAAGTGCTCCTGTGTCTGAATGTCTTCCACATAGAGAATTGTGACATCCAAACCCTGGCAATACAACACTCTGACATGGTCGTTTGATCTTGCTGATTTACAGAGAAGTATTAAAAATAACGTCATGATGGAAAACACCGACTGATAGGGATTTTAGGCTGATACCCTGCAATCCCTACAGCAGCTGTTCACTGACTAAAGATATAAAGTTTTTTTCTCTGGTCTGTGCCAGAGTGAAAATGTTGAGTTTATTACATTTTTGCATTTGGTTGATATAGATGTACATTGTCCTACAAGTCAACCCAAGTCACATGGATTCACTAGTGGCTCTTTTAGTGGACAGGACTGGCGTTTTGGTAATCTGTAATCCCAGGGACACGCTCAATCTGAACATGTTGTACTAAATTTTTGCTGAATGATTCCTCGTTGATTTCCTCGTTGAACAATGTGTCTCCTGCAACATGCTTTGACGCACGCTTGCTTCTGTTTGGTGGGTGTGTCGGGTGTGGGCTGTGTCTCCATGGAAAATCAGACCCCTGCCTGTGTGCGAGACTGGAAGCAGACACACGTACTGATCCTCATTCAAAACTTGGACCACCAGGTGTGAAATTCCCTTTCTCTTGTGGTTGAGTCGACCGTCTCCTCTTTCAAAAGCCAGCCAATCAGATTGCACCACACTGCGTTCCGTATGACCTCTGACCTCGAGAGTTTGTATCACAATATCAGTGAGTGTATAAATGTATGTGTGTACGTAGGTATATACGAGTGTGTGAGCAGGTGTTAGAATTTTTTTTTTTTTTTTTTATGGCATAAGAAATCTCGGACACAACTCTCATTTTTAGATCAGTGCAGATAAAATAAATGAACCCAGGAGAGAAATGCCTGTGTACTGTTGTGTCAAATTTCGATTTTACTGTGTATGGCTAATCTGACTTAGATTTACTCATATTTATCAAGTTGTCTTTAAATTTATTGTCCTGATCCACAAGGTTCTGCGTCATAAGTGAACAGGAGACTATCAATGTCACTCCCCTATCATAACTGGATGTACTGCAGCTTTGTTTTTTGAATCCACGACCAAAACCAAAAGGAAAGTTGCAAAAATCCTGAAATTTGATTTCAAGTTAAATGCCCACCTGCATAGCCTGCAATTTTGGAGAGTGTGAGAAAAAAAAATCTTAAAAGGTTCCTCCATAATGAAAAAGTGTAAAACTGCTTAGTACTGTGTCATGGTGCAGCCGGCCTGCCAAACTGCCGGGCTATTTATAAAGCATGCCAAGCCTCATTCCTCATGCTGTGGGATCAGTGTGGCTGCAGCAGTGACCTTCACTGCGGTCAGTGAGCAAGGGTTAAACTCGACGAGGAAGTCATATGAGATGAGTTCTTTTTTTTTTTTTTTTTTTTTTTTTTTTTAACCCTTACATATGCAGCCATTTGCTGTAAATCACTCAGTAGCCTATGTGTTGCATCCTGCTGCATCATGCTTCACAAAAATACCTCTGCAGCCTCTCTAACCTGCATGGGGATAAGTGAGGGGCTTAGTCTGGTAAAATCTGTGTCATTTCTAAATCATTGCCAACAGGCTTTTCATATGATTTCTCTGTAGTGTAGCTGGCACTTTATCCTTCTGTCCTTTCTCATTTATTTAGTTTGTGACTTTTATTGAAACCTGTAACCGGCTTTTTTTTTTAATTGATTATATTATTAATGTTGTTTGCTATTGGATCTATTTTTCCTGTGAAGCATTTAGTAGCTCTGTTTTGAAGTGCCACACTAATAAAACTTACTATTATTACTGCTAATCATCCTGCACAAAGCCATTAGCTGTATGCCTGGATATGTTTGGAGGTGAGAGCAAATTTATTGCCGATCTGGCTCCACGCCAGGCCGGGACAGCCCCTTATCGATGACATCATCGCCATCCCAGAGGACACTGCAGCTGTGGGCTGAATGCAATGTGTGTGTGTGTGTGTGTGTGTGTGTGTGTATACAGCAGAAAAAGAGAGAGAGCGAGTGAGTGAGAGACAGATGAAGAGAGCCAGAGAGAGAAATAGAGCGAGAGTGGGTGAGTGTGTAAGAGCACACGTGCATACATAATGCATACAGATGTGGGCGCTTTCTGGATTTGGCCTTCCGCATACGAGGTCAGGTTATAAAATCTTTATAGTAATTACAGACATTTTTGTCCTCCATGCTGCAAGGGAACCACGTTGAGAGTCTTAAGAGTTGAAAATCATCTTTGTACACCAATCATCTATCTATCTATCTATCTATCTATCTATCTATCTATCTATCTATCTATCTATCTATCTATTTGCTAGCTGCAGCAGAAATACAGATTAGGCCCTACAAGTTCCTCCAAGTTTTTCATGTATTATTATGAGATCAACAGTGAAATCAAAGTCCACATTTGGACAGTAAAAAATAACAAAGGTAACATCACAAACAAATATAGTTGTTTGGCAGTTTGTCTGCATCTGTCTGACTCTGAATAGCTGCATAAATTAAGGTGCATGCATGCTTTTCATAGTGATAATCATTGTTCCAAATTATAGACTGAATTATAGAAGAATTATAACAGAATTATTGCTTTGTTATGCATGCTGGTTGACGTTAAGGATGCTGTTGGATGTTTTTGTGCATTCAGTCACTGAAGCAGAAGTTTAATTTTTTTGTTGCCTGGCTGGGAGGCACATTTTTATGCCACCGTGTCGGTCAGTCGCTCTGTCAGCGGTTAGGTGCAAAGCGGCTTATCTCAAACTCTATTTGGTGTCACCATGAAATTTGGTCGTTCGTGTTGGCTATACTGAACCCTGGCAATTTTAGTGACCACATGACTTTCCCTCTAGCACCACCAGCAGAACCAGCAGGGCATCTGCACTCAAAATAATGTGCTTGTTAAGGCATTCCAACATAAACACATTTATGTAATTATATATATATATAATTTTTTATTGTATTTTTATCTTGAACAAGTTATTAATTATCCAGTGTTACTGTAGCTATTTCCCCACCTGACTAAATGGCTGGCAGCTGCCTTTGGTTTGTAGAACAATTTAGGGGTCGGTTTGTGGTGATTAAGATTAAATAATATAGAATGTATAAGGATGAAAGGGAATGTACAGTCTAGTGTTCCTTGCTTTGTCCACTTTTTCTTCATACTGTAAAGTCCTTGTGTCCCTTTACCATTTGTGTGTTATATTTTCCAGCACCTTCATTTCCCTGCAATCGCCTCAAAAGCAAGTTACACAGACTACACTGACCCCTGGCTGCACTTTTCCCTCTGACTGAAAACACCGACTCAGTGAGCACGACATCTGCATTCATAAACTGCAGTGGCTAGTTGTTGATCCAAATAATCCAGAGATGCACCATGGAGATGTAATGCACCCGGGCAAAAGAAATCCGTTGTTCCTGCAATCTTCCGGGTTTCACAAAGTTTAATTTACAAGAACAAGCAGAACAAAACAAACAGGTGGGGTGCTGCTGCCTCTCCTGCTCTGATAAAAATAGATAGACCCCAATAGGTGCAGGCTGGGAACATCCACCTGCCTCCCTATTTAGCCTCAAGTGCTGTACAGTGACTCCCACCAGGTACAACAAATAGCAAAGGAAAACACATTCAAGCAAACAACAACCAAAAAGGAAAACATTTAGAACAAATGAAATAGTCAGAAAAACAATGAAACATCGTAAATGTCTGAATACTGAGTGCTGCTTAGCTTTGCTTTATCCAGAACAATAAAATAATAATATATAATAAAATAATGTTTATAATTCAATCATGTAAACAATTATGCAAACCAAAACCACAACACATCGAGTTAGACTAAGATCATCATAACCTCAGATAACACAAAAATCACTCACTTATGTATTGCCTCAATATGACACCCTGAGTATTGACATTTCACGTGGCCATGATAAGGAATTAAAAAAAAAAAAAAAAAAAGATACAAAAGGCAGAATGGTGATCTAGCAGCAAGTAAGTGCTCTTTTTATTATATATTTTTTAAAAAATCTAGAAAATTTACAAAGCTAAACAGGTAGTATGAAAAGTCAGGCGCGCATGACATAAAAATAATCTTAAAATTAAAATGTATTAAAATTAACTGTAAAATTAATTCCACAGTTGTGAGACACTTTTCTTCAAGGCCGTCTGTGTGGCAACGTTCAGTCACTAACGTCGACATTCATCCATCACAAAAATCATGGAGACTAGACTCAGTTTTAAGTTCTTGGACGCCCTCCAGGCAGTAAGCATTAAGCTGTACATCCTCCCATCAGTTCAGATGTTTCAAATTAAAATTTTGTCGCTGGTCCCACACTTTTAGGGTTGTTTGAATTTTCCTCAGCGACGACTTAAACATGACATGTCCGCCTCCTCTCTACGTGCTCTGTGGCTCCTCCGGGACCTCAGTGATGGTGCGGTACTGCTGGGGTTGGTTCTGGGCCAGAGGGGAGTCAACCTGAGAGAAAAGGGTCGACCGGCTCTTTGTGGGTCGCTTCAGCAAGAACCGTCCAGATGTCACCAGCTCGCCGTAGCCCTGGGCGTGGGAGAAGGCGTAGCCTGACCGCCGGGTGCTGACCTTCCTGGGGTGGCGGCGGGGTGTGGGAGCTGGCACCGCCTCCTTTCGCATCTTATACCTCACCTAGAAGCAGGGAGGGCAGGGACAAGTGTCAGTTATTGTTCACAGCACATGTCTACATTTTCTCAGCAGATATACGCCCATCTGTTGTTTTGTGATGTAAATATGGTGCATGTGTTAATGCCTGATGGTACGGCCATAAGTAATGCCAATTGTTTTTGTATCTGTGTTCATGCTTTGCTCCTGATTTTCCATGTCCCACTCCTCCTCCTTCGCATCCTTGCAGTGACTCGGTGTCCAAATCTGTGACGGCTTAGCCATTAAAGGCCAGGTGTAAAGTCCTGGAGGAGGATGTGAATGATACCAGCTGGCCATTCCACTCCCTTTGACTCCCACTGGGGAGAGAGTGCACTGCAGACCTGACCAGCTGTTTGGTTTTGCACCTAACAGCACTTACTCAGAATATCACAAGAACTGGAAGATAAGATTAACTTTATTGATCCTTGAGGAGAAATGAGGTAAAGGCACTTAAGGCTATAGGGCACCAGCTGGCATGTTATGTAGTTTGTTGTGTCATGTCACCTTGTCGTTGATGGTGGGCCGCAGCTGCATGAGAACGAAGCGGAAAGCCACCACAGGAAGTACACAGAGGATGGAGGTGAGCAGGATGGTCAGCCACACGTTAGGCTGGTTCAGAGAGTTTCGTGCAGTGCCTGAAAAAAAACAAACAAAAAAAAAAAAAAAAAACATCAGATTAGACGTCAGAATTACAAATAAAATATAAGGGGTCAGGACAAACATGCCAGCAGGACACAAACCTCAAGCATTCATATCTGTAAAATTCCCTCAAATTTTTAGATAGATTTAGAGTTTTAGATAATCATATTTCATGGTTAGCAGATTATGAAGAATGAAAAAAGTGGTAACTTTATGCTGAAAGGCTTAAAGACAGACTGGTAGCATTTCCATGTTATACATCAACCTTATTACATATTACTTTAAATCACTTGAGAGGGGCATTCAACTTCTGTGTAAACACAGTCCTCATTCAGTAACTCTTAATGGAATGATAAAGTCTAAATTGGGTTGTCACAGTATTTTACTGAAACTAATTTGATCATGGTAATATTTCTTAAGTCCAAAGAAATAATTGTTTCAATCAAATTATTTTGCATTGATCAGTGGGGAAAAAAAAGAGGAAAATGTGCAGAACATGCAGGGGCAGTAGCTGACACTGTGCCTCTGTATACAAGCTGCTTTTACTCACCAATGAAAGGGAATACGGAGGTGAAGATGAGGAACATGCCGTTGCTGTACATGGTGAATGTGATGGCGAAGTAGGCAGACAGGCTGCCCCATACAAAGAACTGGTTTACAGCTGTCCAGTAATGGGTGTCCAGACACAGCTTCAAGAAACACACAGCCACCTCAGACTCACATTTCACACTGGGCATGTCAGCGTTCAGGTATGTATGTGTGCACACCAGGGTGAAAAAGTCCTTGAAAGTTCATAAAATTCCTGCAAATGTAAAACTGAGCAGGCCCAGAAATATCCATTTACTGCATTACACCTTGTTTTCATTAATTTCACAAGGATTGCATAATGATGGGGTAAATGAGGGGCACTGCATTCTAGGAAAGAAAACTGAGCAGTTTTTGATCAGCCAACTACAGAAATGGTAGAAGATTCTGGCACTATGTGGCCAGCAGGGGGAGAGAAAACTGAAAACTGTTACAGAGGTTTAATATGTGCACAGAGCAAAGAGCATTACAATGTGGAAAATGAAATTTTCTATGCATTTAGAGGTTTTTGTAGAAGGAATAAGACACGGAAGGTAAATTCAGATAATGTTACAGAGGAATGGGACACTCTCTTGTGTCTGTCTTTGTCTAATCTTTGTTTAATGTCAAGAGAAACGTTCCTTTGTTTAAAAAAGGGTACATCGGTTTCTTCCACACCAACTAAACTACTACGTCAACAACAAAACGCAAAAACCAAAAAGATAAAAAAGGGTTGGAAGACTTTAAAGGCACAAAGAGAAGAATAGTGCACAATCCCTCTCTGTATTAAGGCTTGCAGCCAGTTTCCAACAGTAGCAAAGAAGCTCAGAAACAACTCGTAGTGGCAAATTTAATGTTTATTTGCCCCTGGTGTATTGTATTTATTTGCTAAAATGCCCCTGAAAATCTACACAAAAAAAAAAAAAAAAAAAAAAAAAAAAAAAAATCTCACCCTGGTGTTCATGTTTGTGTCCAATATGTGCTTATGAGCCATGTTCCTCACCTGTACATTAACTGCCATGAGCAAACAGGTCTGTGCCAGCAGAGCAAAGGACTGGTAGTCCGCGATATCTTTGCCGTCATCTCGGACGGTGTCGTACATGGCGGCCCAGGGGATGAAGAAGAGGATGAGGGAGCTGTAGCAGCTGTGCAACATGCAGCGTACAAAGGCCTTCTTACTGAAGTACTGGTTTAACTGGCCAGGAGAGTAGAGCTGAGGATACTGGAAACTCCAACGGTCATTAACATCCTATAGAAAAAACAAAGCAAGAGAGAAACAAAGAAAGAAAGCAGTCAGAGTGAAAGTGATGGGGGGAAAAAAGAAACAGAATAAGCTGGGAGGAGGGAGATACCAGGATGTCAACAGCATGTATACACAATATACCCTTGGTATTGGGATAAACTGATATCAGACTAATGTTCAAGTTCAAATTCATTTATTTTCACAGCATTCATCACAAGCTTGTCTCAAAGGACTTTATGAAAAAATGCTCCAAGTAAAATGAACTTGGAAGCAAAGAGTCAGAGGAAACAGAGACAGGAGAAAACAGGCCCATCTGTCTTACACCTGTCCTAGCCTCGCCTGCCCGGAGCCTCCAGCCTCAGAACAAAACCTGGAAATATGAGTTTTAGACCTCAGTGTCCTATAACTTTACCTGGTCAAAGAGACTCATGCCAAGAACAGGAAGAGCCGTGTACACCAGGTTGTACAAAGTGATGAACCACTCGTCATATACAGTCTGTGTGCAAAAAGAACAAAAACAACATTCTTCAACAATTACAATAATTAACAATTGTAATAATTAAATTATGCTTGTTGTACATAATGCTGCCATACTTCCACAGCAACATTTCTCCTCCTGGCTGCTCCTCACCTGTGCAGAGAAGCCGCAGAAGAAGGCGTACCAGAAATGGACGAAGGTGAAGGTGAAGTTCTTGTAGAAAAAGTAGCGCAGGAACTTGCACATGCGCAGGTAGGACCAGCGGCCGTGGACCAGCAGGAGGCGCTGCAGGTAGCGGAACTGGGCGAAGGAGAAATCACTGGAGAGCACAGCCTGCATGCCCTCCTGGCCGCTGATACCGACACCGATGTGGGCAGCTGAGGGACGGCAGGAGAGATTTGGAGCACAGGAAAAGAAGAAATTATAAAGAAAATGTTTTTGTCACAGAATTTGTTCAACATTTTGCAGGTCTATGTTTGGGCAGCTGAGTGCCAGGGCAGCTTTCTTCTTCAGCTCATTAGATATATTCTCGATTTGTGTTACCAAAAAGTTAAATCTGTTGAAAAAAGTATCAAAAAGTGATATGAAAATGATGGGCTAACACTAGTTTGTTTCTTTATCACAATATGTATGTATTTTTTTAATTGAGACGAAAGACTACTGCCACCTTTTGGTGGAGAGTTACTTCCTCTCAGACAGGTGCAGAATATGCTGTGTGTTGGCAATGTTTTCCAAACCCATAATTGTTTTGATGGTGTTTTTACCATTGTGATTCATTCATTTATCATTTCAAAAATAATTCATTATTGTGTGTGCCTTGCAAAAATTTATGACGATGATGGCACTGATGACAATGAAGTCTGAATGATGAAACGCCACAGCTGGTCTCAATACTTCCACTGTTGTACACAGAGGTGTACAACAGTTTTAGGTTTGAATGAGCTTACCTTTGATCATGCTTACGTCGTTGGCTCCATCCCCAATGGCCAGCGTGACAGCCTGCTTGTACTTCTTGACCAGCTCCACCACCTGGGCTTTCTGCAGAGGGGTGACCCTGCAACAAATCACTGTCTGACACATGCATGCTGTCCTCAGCAGCTCCAGCTGCATGTCCTTCTCCAGGGCAAAGGCCTGATGAGCAAAAAAGAAGCAAAAGTATTATCAAGATGGAGCATCAAGATGGGAGGATGGTGAACTGACAAGAAAATACTTGTTATTTTGCCTTTTTCATACTGCTAGCTCCCTTCACATGAATTATTACTAGTTACCAGGGAGCAGCTGCTTTGGAAATGTCTTGTTGTAGGCAGACGACTTCCTAAAGTTGAGAGCAGCTCAGATGAGGTGGGGTTTTACAGTAGGTCAGTGACAGCACTTTTCCCACTATGACAACTCTGTTGCTAGATTTAGAAACTATTCAGATCCACGCAGATGAGTTTTATTTCTCAAAGGTCATTTGCAACAAATCAAGCTGTCTTTTCAGATCACTGGGGGTGGTTAATGGTTGACTTATTTGCTCCCAAAGCATTTGGTGACAAGATAATTGGTCTTTTGCTGCAAATACTACTTGCTCTAATTGATTCACTAAGAGCTGGGAGAAGAGGGGCAGTGTAACAGATTCATCCATATGCAAATATGAATGTCATATCTTGTGGTTAATTCTATTAACATTTTGAGCAACCAATAGTTACTTTCCTTCAAGGAAAGCTGGCCACAGAGGGTGACAGTCAATGCCAAGCAAAAAAGGAAATGAGGGAATTAGCAATGAAAAATTGTTACTCTGATTGTAAACGATCATTATGTTGTGTTGTCAACCTGCTGTTTTTGACAAATGGGAAATACTTTTTGTTGCTAATCGCAGCTACTGCTGCTAGTCATGATATACAAAGAGTGTGTTGTATGAGGTATGTGGTTGAGGTATTGTTTTCTCCACAAACATGTGCCATAGCATGAACAATCTCTTTGAGGCTGAACTGAGAAAGTGAAGAAAGAGAAAGAAGGTGACAGCAAAAAGTAGCAGGATGGAGAGTAGAAGGGTGTATAACTGAGCTGAATGAGCAGTTGCTGCAGATGATTAAAAGGCCTTCCTACCAGGCTGTGGCCATTTATAACGAGGCCATATTCCCCATCCACCTTCTCATCCTCCACAGTCTGTGTCTTCAGACGCCAGAACAGGCCGGCGCGAGCCTCGATCACAGATGCCTTCTCTGGTGCGCCTGGACACATTGTCCTTCTTGCTTTCCTGCACACAGGAGGAGAGGGGGGTGGTTGGGTGGCTTGTTAATACGGCACGAAACTGTCTTTTTCATCAGCTGGCCACAAGCACCAGTTCACTCAAAACTGATCAGCCAAACTGAATTTATAATCTTATCAAGCATTTTGTAGAACAGAAATGACTGAATGAGACCGATCATGATACTATGATACTATGATGGTGCCATGACAACAGGTACCATTGGCTCCTTATCAACATCATTTATTATGTCTGTGTATTTTATTGTGTTTGTGAAGCCTTTTGGTGCAAAACTTGTTTTTGTTGTTAAAGTGCTATAAACTTGAAACGTGATCAGCAGGTACTACGTGTTGCAGTGCACTTGTGTTTGATGGACTCACTGTAGCTCCTCTCTCACTCCCTCGGCTGTGTCGGCCGCCACAATGAAAACATCCTTCATCTCCTCCCTGAGCATGTTGCATGAATAGCCGATATTCTCTGCTGTCTCTGTCTCCAAAAAAAAGGAGAAAAAAAAAAATACTGTTCATGTGGCACAATTCATCTATAAAGCACTGACACTTTGCTTTATGTTCATAGTTTCAGATGTAAAATAATGTAAGAAAAGTGTGTTGTGAGCTTGTAGAGTGTGAATGAATAATGAGATATCAAAGTATTTTACTACATAGTGTCAAAAGGGGTGAAACAATAGAGCAGGAGCAGCCCTTACGAAACAAAAATATATTGCAGTATATTGGAAAATATCATGTGATATATTAGATAATATATTTCCATATATGGGAACTAGTCTTTATATTTTCCAATATATTGCAATATCTGAAATGCGCAATTACTTATGTATTATTCCATATATTAAAATATATTGATGCAATATATATAAATACATTGCATTATATATGTTTCACCAATATATTATTCCATGTATTGCTAAGACATTTTCAAATACATAACATATACATTTATTGTAATTACATATATTAAATGTAATATATTGTAATATATTGTAATATATTTCATGTAATATATTGGTAAATATATTTTCTTTCAGTAAGGGAGGTAACTAACTGTATCACTACCACGTCCTGTGCCTGTTAACATTACTTTCACCCTCATCATTACTTTTTCATTTCTCATCCATCTGAAAATATGTGGCTGTATGATAATCTACAACAGGATGGACAGAGTATCCTAAGAGCATGTTTTATGATTTGATCTATGTTATGAAACCAGACATTTACAAAACAAATGAGTGCATGAGAGCGATTCATTGTGTGCCTTGTGTGTGTGCCTGTAAGTGACACCAACCCTGTTTATCTCCTGTCAGCACCCAGATTTTGATGTCAGCTTTCGCCAGCTGCTCTATGGTCTGCGGCACACCGTCCTGGAGCTTGTCCTCCACGGCCGTCGCTCCCAGCAGCTAAAAACACAGAACACGCGGCTGTAATGTGAAAAGGAGTTCATCTGAGCGACATATGATAAATGAGCAACATATTACCAGCAAAAAAGGAACAAAGTCAGCCGTGGCAGCAGCAAAATTTTCTTTCAATGTTTTCAAGCAATGATTTGTACAATAATGTGTAACAAGGACCTGGAACTCAGAGCATATTTGTAGTATGAATGTAAGATTTTTCATGGCTTCAGTGAATATGCAAAATATATTGTAGGAAAAAAAATCAGCTGTTTCTGAGGGGGTCAGGTGGGAGGCACTTGTTGAATTTCCATGTAATGACGCTGCTGACACCCTTTAGGTTTGCTGTACTCCTCGTTTCTTCATTAGTAGCTATGAAGGTTCAGAATGGACTACTCTTAAATAATGATTAGATGATCATGGAGTGATGACTAAGATTGAGATCACCAATCTGTCAGAGATATCCATTCTGACAGCATTCCCGATTACCTCCTAGATCAGGGATCTACTTATTCCACATGGATGACATTGATTTAATGATTAGTTAGTCATGGAGTAATCGATGTATTTGGTTATCATCAATTAGCCTGCTTCTTGAGATCCTACCCACCTACGCTTTGTTCAGGAACCTTATTTTAAAAAGTTATGTTACCCATGTTACTGCTGTCTGCCCATTAGCTCATTCTGTTGGGCTGATTACTTTGTTTTCCAAGCAGGCAACTAACCAACCAGTTCATCATTCAAACCATCAATCAATATGTTGATCAGTGCAATCAATCAGTTGCATCAGTTCTATTTAAAAGAAGAACCAACCAGCAGGTCTTTTTCTATCTCCTCGTAGAGTTGATCGAGTCTCTCCTCTCGATCGTCCATGGCAACGCTGGCTTCATGGTGTCGTTTCATCCAGTCATCCATGTAGCTCTCATCCAGGTCCTTGTAGGCCAGAGCCAGCGTACGTAGTCCATCACCTGCATACTCCTGTTTTGGTAGTGAGAGGTTAACCTCATACACACACACACGCACACAGACTTTGTTCACAGTGTTTGCTCTGCACTGATGTTCACATGTCGTCACTCACGCTGAGGTGCCTGCTGGTGACTTTCATCAGTTTATTGCAGGAAGGGTGCAGCCTCTCGTAGATGATGGTGTCTGCTCCTTTGCAGTACAGAGTCATCTTGCCTTCAGGGTTGCGCACTGGAGATTACATGCAAAAATATTAAGAAACTTTCCATTTTGGAGTCATGATATTTCATAGTCTAGGAAGGTATATCATAATATAGTAAGGCAGGTGGTTTCAAATTTATTCATGTTATGGACCCCCAAGTTGACTTCAACTGCACTGTGGACCCACATTTGAAGTGATTTGAAGTGAAAGGACCCTGGTACAAAACAATATTTTGGTTTGTGTTGAGTGTTAAAATGTTTAGGCCTCGGTGTCAAATTTGAAAATTATGTTAAAATATTCACATATTTTGTTATTGTAACAGTTTGTAGTGCATTAAATTATTGTGAAATTAAACCATTCCTCATGTTGTTGAAGACCCATGGAAGCCACGTAAGGGCCTCTGAGGGTCTCCGGACCCCACTTTGAAAACCACTGTGAGGTATGCCCCTGTAAAATGGCATAGAGTATACAGATGTAACATCACATAAAAAGGAGTGCTGTTATACTAAATATCAGCACTGTTGTGTGTGATATTACTTTTATTCGACAGTTTTACAAACACCACCATTTATCAGTTAATGGTAATAGGTGACAACAGATTATGACATATTTATTTAATCAACATCAACACAAATAGTTCTGTATCCAGGCTTCTTTCCTCCCCCTGTCTTCTTCTGATGAACATTCATAATTTGCCTCCAATGTTGTTTTTCAAAACATGTCGCTCTTTGTGCCGTCGTGACCCAAAATGTGTCATAATATAGGTCACAGTTATTACAAAACACTTGTAAAAAAGAGTGATACAGAACAGAAAAACATCAGAATGCTGTTGTACTGAATATCAGCTCTTATGGTGGGCCTCGTGTCCAATCAAACCACCAGGACAGATCTAACCGTTGTATAATGCAGTATGACAAGTCTAACTGTACTGATATACTGAACTATGACTGTGTTAGGTTCAAGAAATTAACAAGGAAATACTAAAGTCATGTCATGTCCTTGGCATTTCACAAGACACATCTTGTTTCTCCAGACATGTTTTGAAAAGGTCATTTATTGATGGAAATGCCAAAAGTGTGTTTGTAATATTGTGTGGGGAGGAATCTTATGTATTTTTGACCAAAACTTCAAAGGAATTGATTCCCTGCCACAGAGGAGAAGCAGAAAGTTGTGCACATGTTGTCCTTTACGCATCCTGAATTAAAATGTCTATATAGTCCAAAAAAAAAAAAAAGAAGATCTTTTTTTGATATAATACTTCTTCTATCTCTATGCATTTAATTTGCTTGAGAGGGAAGGTGGTGATAGATTCAGGAGGCTGGACGGCACAGTAGGCCCACAACAGCTGGGCTGCCAAAGCTTATTATATAACATGCAGTATCTTATATCCACCCCTATTACATCATATTACAAGTATATGATTAAAAACAGCTTCCTTAAAGCTGTGCTGGGGAAGATCTAGCTGTAAAATTACACCTGATATCATCATCCAAAAGAAAAGTGCGGCTACAACAGAGAGAAGCCGACTTTTCTCTGATTTGAGACCCCTCAGATTTGAAGTGACATTCTGGTGTCAGCACCGGACTTTTCTTCCAATAAATTAAGTGGTGAATCTTGAAGTGAGAGCACCTTGAATCTGTAATTTGACACATTTTAGACTCAAACAGGATTTTGGCACAGCACATAAAATGGTGAGGGCTCATTAAAACATGGCTGACTGAGTAAACCAATGGGATATCAGTTACAGAAAGGCAGTTTAAGAAAGACAGTTTAAAATGATTGGAGGGTGTGATTTTTCAGAAATCTGTGATTACTGTGAAAGCTGATTTATTTTTTATGCTGTTGTTTATATGAATGTATATTTAAATATTTGTTATTTTATTATTATTCTATTATGGTATTATCTTTCTATCTTATTTGTTTACTCTGTGCTCAGGTCTCACTTGCAAATGGGATGTTGATCTCCATATGACTGATTCCGTTCTGATTTTGATTAAATAAAAGGTATACACCAGGTTGAGCCACGGAGCCTTTAATCCATTTTCAAATGGTTCTTGGCACTGTTTTCTCTCACCTATGACAGACATTCTCTTGCGGACATTGTTGAAGTCCAGAACAGCCAGGAGGTCGTAGGTAATTTTTGTGTCCATCTCCACCGTTGTGATGGTCTCTGGTGTCCGAGCGCGGAAAACAAACCCAAAGTTTCTTGCTGCCGTCACCAGAGCGCCCTCGTCAGGTGACTGCGCCTGATAGTAAAGCTCTCCTGCCAGGAGAAGAGGGGACAGGATGAAACAGTATAGTGCAGTATAGTTGTAGTATATTGTACTACTATATGTTGTTCTCTTGTTGTCTTCCTCGGCATTTCCACTCATGGCAACTACATAAATGTCTAAAATGCAAAGATAAAGTAAAGATGTCATCCTAAGCTCAGCTCTTTTAAGAATTCACACCATTGCAGAATCAGCACTCAGACACAGAGTGTCAGGGCCACACTGGGTTGTAATTTTCTTTTTGCAGCCACCTGACATGCAGTAATAAAATTGTCCATTAGATGACGCTCACCATCTTTCTTCTCCTCAGGCATGACAGTGTGGCACAGAGCCAGTAAGCGAAAGAAGGCGTGTGCCTCTGGGTTTCCTTCCCTCACCGTCTCCACCAGACTGTTGTCATGAAACACGAACTTCTGGTCAGCCAGTGTGTTCCAGCTGAAGTCGACTTTCTTTGTCTTCTGCAGAGGGGGAATCAGGGGAACAAAAGGAGGAAAGAAGTTCAATCGACACACACTTGGGTCAAATTTACAAAAATGTACAATCACATGTCACTGTGTTCTTGTCTCACCTCTGTTATTTCCATCCTGTGTCCATTAAAATCAAGCAACTCTCCTAAAAGAGAGAATAGAATAGAATGGATGTAAGGCAGTAAAATTGCCTATGGTCTCATTACATCAAAAAACATTACATCAACAAAACAACATCAATGATTTGATCACACACACACACACACACACACACAATGTCCAGTATTCACAAAGAGGAAGAGAAGTACAGCTGAAAACACAGTCACTGCCGCTGCTCCAATGCTTACACACATAGGCAGAGTTTCTTCTCACCGTACGATTTCCCATTGATGGAGCACTTGTTGAAACTCATGATGTTCTGTGTCAAGGTGCCCGTTTTGTCAGTGAAGATGTATTTGATCTGGCCCAGCTCCTCGTTGAGGGTGGTGGTCCTCGCCTGGGCAGGCGTGTCATTTTTGGGGTAATACATCTTCCTGTCCCAGTCGATGTAGAAGCTGTTGCCCAGACGGATGATTTCCACGCTGGAGGCAAGATGTGCACGTGTGAGAAATGTGGGAGCGGCATGCAAAGATATATAACTTCAAATAAGCAGTCTGTGTGTGTGTGTGTGTGTGTGTGAGTGTGTGTGTGTGTGTGTGTAAATTAGGGTTAATTCACGTGCACCACAGACAGACTGCAATAATCCCTCCCTCACTTCCGTTATTGCTTTGCACTTAATATTTGGAGTTTTATTATGAGAAAAAAGTGCACTTGACACTCCTTTCCTCTCAGTTTTCTTTTCTGTGTGTGTGTGTTTGTGTGTGTGCTTTTTTTCCCCTCTGTAACTAAATTTAACAGTGGCACCATTAAATATTCATTCAAGACCTGACCAGCAGGTTAACATTAACTCTTTTGTTTTTCTTGAGTTATGATCTGAGTATCTCTTGCTTCTAACTGATATTTCATACCTATTTTGTCCAGTTTCTTAACAAAAACATAGAATACAAGTTAGCAGACACATTAAATAATCAATAATAACATCTGCCACCTTGTTGCACTGTTGCACTTTTCTACCTTATATCACCAGGGCTACATTAGCTTTCTTTGGTATCTTTCACTTTCTTGCACTTAATGTGTTTTTAAGGGTTCCAGGTGAATAACCAAATATACAAATCAAATACTTTGGTACAGGCAGCATTATGTGCTCACCTGACGTAGAGCGATATGGGCACCACAGTGTTGAGGATGATGACGTAGGACCAGAAGGCGAGGAAGGCAGACAAGGGAGTGTTAACCCCGGGAGGGCGAGGGAGGAAGGCTGTGAACACCGATCCCTCCTTCGCCTCCCAAATAGCGTTACCAACAGCCAAGATGGCGCACATACAAGCCAGGAAACCGAAGATCTAGGGAGGAAAAAGATTGAAAAAGGGCTAAGGATGGTAAAAAATGTCTGCTTTTACAAAACGACTGCTTGTGTGACCGACAAATACAAGCACAACTATTGATAGGAGGTCAAAATAGGCTTTGGATGGTCTTTTAAAGGGGTGTTAAGTGATCTATGGCTTCTGTCGGTCTCTATTGACAATGACAGTGGCTTGTGATTAACTAAAGGAGTAAAGTCACATTTTTATACCAGAGCTAGCAAAGTACAGCTGAGACCAATAGAGGAAACAGATACAACAAAGAGGTGTAACACGTGTAAGACATCGCACATTTCATGGTAAGTAGGTCATAATTAGTGAGTAGCATATTTAAAATTTCTTTGAAATGACCCTCAAAGTACATCAACATTTACCTCAAAATTTATTGAAAACCGAAACTTTACTTTGACTGTGTCACCAGAGTCATTCTAGATGAACATTTCAAATCCATTAGGTCATAAAAATAAACCAGGGCACCCAAAGTTCATGGCATTTCTGGAATATTGTGAAAATTTGAGACTGCCTTTACATGCACAACTTGAATGCACGCTTTGGATTGTGCAGAATGAGTTCGGTGACTCAGAAAAAGTTAAAGTTTCCTTTAAGTATCCTGCTGAAGTATGTCCGTGTGTGTATGTGTGTGTGTGGGGGGGCATGAATGTACACAGGAGACTCACACACAACACGAGCACATTCATGAGGTGATCGATGCTGGTCCGCTTGAACGTTGTCTTGCCGCAGTTCTGCATCAGCTTGGTGTCAGGACCTGGAAAAGTTGTGAAACACAACATTTGGATTTGCAAACAGAAGCTTTTGACTCACATTTTAATCCGATTTATTTGGCTTGCAATAAAACCTTTCTTGATTGCAGTGTCGATAGTTTTGCTCTCAAATCTATTTTTGAGTGCAAACCTTCTCTGTTTGCTTGCATAATAAAGAAAAAAAAAACACTTCATAGATGTTTACTGTTGAAATTTTACACAGATGAAAATATGTCTCCTATCAAATCCCATGGTATTTGCACTGGGATTTACAAATTATCCATGGGAATAAGAAGAATACAGAAAAATAGGCCCTGCAATTTTATTTATTTATTTATTTAAACAGCATTAAAGTATTTCAGAGATACGCATGCTGGTCAAAATCTCATTCAACAATAATTTCTTATCAGCCAAAAGTCCAAAGTCAGCACATAAATGACTAATTGAACGTAGGCTGGTAATGTGCCAAAAGGACTAAGACGATCATAAAAAAAAACTTAATTTACCAGTTAGTTGCCAGTGTTGATTACAAACCCTGAGCGTTCACGTGCACAGTGCAGACGTCAGACTTTACCTCCAAAGATCACGAGACCGAAGCACCACTCGGTGTTCCTCAGGGTGCAGCCTCTCAGCAGCACCTTCTCGTTGTCCAGCGAGTACGTTTGTCCATTCAGACTCAGGGTGCCCTTGAATTTGTCCAGGCGGTTGTTGGGCGGCTCACATCGCACCTCACCTGAGAGAGCAGAGAGCTCAGCTGTCAGTCAAACAGTGCGTCGAGAAACATTTCAGCAACTAAGGTGTATGTTAAAAAAAATGATTTTCTTATAGGCGCAGTTATGTAAAGATGCCTCTGCTTGGAGTGCAAGGAGAGATGTAAGCACACATTCCTGGAATTTTACATATCTCAAATATGTAGTGTGTATATCACTTGTGTGTGTGCTCTCTCTCTCTCACCGTTGAAGCGAGCCAGCCCCTCGATGCTGTCACCCATCTCTCCTGTGATAGTCAGGGCCTGTTTCACCTTCAGATTGGTTTCACTGGGGGAGAGCAAGAGGACATGAGAGGGATGTGACTGAGGAGGAATACAAGACAGCGTGAGACATCACCCGTCAGGCATGCAGGCACACACACACACACACACACACACACATATGCACACAAAGGAATGTGCTTGGATGTAGGAAAACACATACACACACATTCAACTTGACCTGACATACAGTATGTTGTATATTACCTGCCAAATTCAGCTGGCGTCTCAAACACACCTAACTACTGATGTACAGCAGATATAAGCTTATTGAGCCTATTTGTCTAATTACATAGACTAGATATACATACCCATCTAATTCAGCTGTTTCTATGTAGACCAGGTTGAGAGGCTCACTGCTGGACAGCAACAGGAGGTCAGCCTAAATAAATGGGAGATAGACATGTAAAGAATATAACGTATGTGACCCTGTGGGCGATAGCAATGAGCTGGTGCTGGAGAGAGAGAGAGAGAGAGAGAGAGAGAGAGCACACTGATCAGATAAGATAAACTTTACTGTCTCCTGGAGCAGCTCGAGCTCGGTTTAACTCGGGGTTGCTGCTATTACCATTTGAGCCTGTGGGCACACTTCTATTTTTATATTTTCACAGATTTAATTTGAGCCTTTGAATAAAATACATTTTCTTTCTTTTTTATAATTTATAATTTTTTTTAGGAGGGGGGGTGTTTGTTTGTTTGTTTTTATTTTTTTCATTTTTGTGGTCATTTTGTGGTAACCTAACAGTAATTTCCTTGTATTTAAAATGCACACATATTATAATAATAATTACTATTATTACACATTTGCTAATTATCTTCTCATTTTTAACTACTGTGGAAATTTTCTACCTTTTTTTTTTTATAATTTTCTGGTCATTTTCTGGTCATGTTCTTGTAACTTTTGCTAAGTTTACACTAATTTTCAGTTGGTGTATTGTTTATTTTGTATATTTTTTTCATATTTTGGTGTGATTTACAGTAATTTTCTTGTAACTGAAGTTTAACTATGGTGGTGTTTTTGAAAGAAATCAAGTGAATTTGCTCAGGTTTCAGAGGGTTATAAAGGATTAGGGTCAATATGCAGCACAGCTATGTACATATAAGATAAGATACCATGATACACACTAATACACTGTTTCTATGCAGGCCTGTACTGTAGTATGGTCCTTTCACATCTCCATACTTACTGTGACAAACTGATTATTCTCCAGTTTGATGATGTCTCCGACTTGAACGTTCATCCATTTTTCACTCTTCAGTCTGGTGATACAACAGACACATAAAACACAACATGAAACAAATTTATTTTCATTACTTAATGCATAACTTTCAGCTACATAATGTTGGATTTATAGATACAAGGGACAGACATAGACTATAGCACATCTCCAAGAAAAAAAAAATACTCACTCTCCATCGATGAGGACATCGACCTTCCGGTTATTCACCTGCTTGTCACATTTGTGTCTGTTCTGCACAGTCCAGACAAAAATAGTAAATAGTTTTTGTGAGTATGAAAAGTGGAATGCCCTCTAACTGTATTTACTTTACAAATTGCAACTTATCCATTTAATCCCAAAGCGTGTCTGTCATGTTAACTTACTATGTCATCACTGGCGTCCTTGACTGCACTTATGGAGAGCACCAGGATCAGAGGGACAGCCGTGGTGAACCAGGAGAGAGACGAGATTTGTGGGATTAACTGTCAACAGAGCACATACACACTTGAAATGTCGTATTGCATGAATCAATTAGATTGCGTTAAATTTGCACTTGAAATTAGTCCAAAAGTCCCCCGGTTCGCACAGCCATATAGGTCGTTTAAAATTAATAGCACATACAACCCGCAGGAACATCTCTAATATGACCTCAAGGACCGTTTCGTGAACGAGCTCACATTTTTTGCAGAAAGGTCTGGTTTTTGAGAAGGGTTTCTGATAGCGGTAGCAACAAAATAAACAGTACAGTCATGTCATACTATCATTCACAGAGGAAGAGGTTGATAGAAGGTGTGGGTGTTGACTATTGATTGGCTGGTGAGGAGACAATGACAACAGCGTTACTCATTAATACACACAGGAGCTGAGACTTCAACTTAGAGCAGCAGCAGCACAGGGCCTGTTTGTTTCACACCTTCATAATCTGTATTTTACTTTTTGTGGATTGAATTACCTAAATCATTCTCACTGATCCCTCGATATACAACACTTACACGCACAGAGACCATCAAAAAATCCTATTAAGGTATGAGGTTACGTGTAAATTCAGTGGAGTGTATTTTGTTTTCTTCTGTTATATGGTTTGCAATTACTAGCCAGAAGTACAGTAACAGGCTCTCTGGCATTGTGAACACACACTCTAAAATTAGTGAATAACATCAAAGAAATAACATGTTTACTCTCACTTCATCCTGCAAAAGACGCAGGCAATATGATATGACAAGTCACATATATGCAATGATGAGTTGAACCTAATAATGAAAATAAAAGGAAAATCTATGTGTACCAGAAGCCATATCAATGTTAAGTGGGGATTGTGAGTTTTCTAACCTGTATAATTATGAAATACCATAATTTCAGCTCATTTCTGTCTCAAGCCTGCAGTTCAGTCGGACAGATTTCCCTTTTTGCTATGTAATGCTGCAGTATGTATTGAATTTAATGATGTTGCCTTTTAGTTAATTGTCTCATGTGGGATGTTGTATGGAACTGAACTGAACTGAGTTGAACTGAACTGAGCTGAACTGAACTGAATTGAATTGAATTGAACTGAACTGAGTTGAACTGAACTGAGCTGAACTGAATTGAATTGAACTGAACTGAGCTGAATTGAAGTAATGAAAAGTGCTGTATGATGACTTGTACAAAACTCAAGACCATGGGTATGCATCCACCCTTCTACTGCAACCCCAATAGCATCAATGACAACACACAACCTTATCTAACCGCCATCATGACACATCGTCAGACTGGTTCATCACGAGAAATATCTCTTTAAATGATTAACTCGACACCGTAAGTACATGAAGGCTGGTGACATGTGGACGAGCTTGGTGGTGTTAGTGAAGGTGAGTGAGCTCAAAAACATCTACCTGAAGGCAGAAGAGGAAGAGGAAGTAGGCATTGGCCAGCCTCTGGAACTGCTCAAAGAGGTTGAGTGGGAGGAAGGTGAAGATGTTGTATTTGGAGGTCTTGATCGCATTGTCCTGAAACACAAAGGGGTGACAGATCAGTGTGACAGAAAGTGCCTGTACACACAGTTCATTTCTCCAATATGATGCAACACCAAGTTTTATTTTGAGGGAAATTCAGTTTCCAAGAACGTCAAAAAAACGTCACTGTCATAGGACTTCAGTTTTCACCGTTCACAAAGGATTGATGTTCATGAGAAAAATGTTCCTCCTGCTTCTGTTATCCATTACAGACACACAGAAAGCCCTCTTTGTGTGTATCCCATTGTACTTACAGCATACTGATAAGACAGGTTGAAAGGTCTGTCATTAGCTCGCAGGTGTCGCTCCTCCTCTGTGGGTGACAAGACAGAGAAAAAAATAAGGCTCAGACGAGGCAAAAGGAGATATTATAACATTCGAATAAATCTGTCAGAATCAGTGTCACTTCAGTCATCACGCACAAAAAAATGACAAAAATAATGTATAATATTGCCGAAGTGACATTTTGACTCACTACATGAAACAAATCCACAGATGTAATGAAAGACAAAAGAGCCTTGTGCATGTGGTGAGACAGTGTGCAACACATTCAAAGACATACTTGATGCATTTATATGCTCAGCTTTCAATTTAAAGTCTGCATGTCTGCGGTCTCACCTTTGCCTCTTTGTCTCCCGCACAGGCGGTCAAAGTATGACAAAAGTGATCCCATCTTTAGCTCAGCTGTTCCACATTTTACACCTAGAGAGAAAACGTTACCAGAAATTACAACATAATGTAGAGAGGCAATACATGTTTGACAGACTATAGTGAAAAGGGAAGTTGTGGCAAAGTGAGAGGAACCAGTTTATCTTTGGAACCACAAATACAGGTGTGCTTCTTCAATGAAAGAATCTGTGTAGCTACCTACAATACACATTTGCAGAGGATGTTAGTAATTATTACTTTATAAATGCATCATGTTGAGTAAAAACAATAACCAACTTAATATCTAATGAAAAGAGAAGTGGTATCCCATATGCACATTGTAAATATTATCAGGACCACCTACTGAAACAGACTGACCTCATGAATGCAGGGGAAAGCTCTATTCCCTTGTCGATTTCACCAGGTAATCCACTCCTGTCATGAAGGGAAGATGTAGATGAGTGAAAGGAGAGAGGAAAAATAGATATGTGGCTCTGATATTTGGTACACTCAATGTCCAGCAAAGGGGAGAGCCAGTGGACGAGACACAGCACCCTATGTTCAAATTCTCCTTTTACTCATGCTCATGCATTGTAATGTGATCATTGACTGTAATTAGGAATAATACTTGTGACTATTTGATTTTTCAGTTTCTGGATCATTTGCCAACTACTTCTCATTTTCTGGGTCAAGTGTAGAGAAAAACAAAAAAATATACACATATAAGGTCCACGTCCACATATAATGCCCTATCTCAGGGGTGTCCAATCACGTGCCATGGAGGGCCAAGAGGCTTCCAACCAAAACCTCCACCAGGTGATTTCACCGATTAGTTCCTCCTTTCTGATACAAGGTGAGGTGATCAGTGAAGTCACCTGGTGGAGGATTTGATTGGAATGAAAACCTGCAGCCTCTCTGCCCTCCGTGCCACATGATTGGACACCCCTGTTCTATCTGATATTAACCTGAATTATGAAACTGGCTGTCCTCTCATAACCAAAGGAAACGGAAGTCAAGCAATGTCTCGGTGCATTTCTTATGACTTTTACATGAATATAAAATTTGCTTTTACCTACATATCAGACATGCATCAAATCCAAAAGAGTATACTCGAACTGAATGCGGAAATGCTGTGACAATATTCTTGAAAGTGTATCTGATCTGGCAATGTGGAGCTGTTAAGCCACTCCCTCCTCAACCTTTTGCACCAGAGCAAAACGCGCAGCAGAAAATCCATAATGACTATGAGTAAGATAGCAGTGACCCTGAACGTTAGACTTGGTGTTTTCTTATTTTGGCTTCGCGAAGTCACCAACCTGCACTTGCATTTATCTTATCTCTTCTTATCTGATTCTCAAAATCTAACCTTCCTATTACTTTCAAATATACTAACATATTTATTTATATATTTATTTTTTAATAAATAGGCGTCAATTAACAAAAGCAATTTAAAACTGCAGAAAATGATTATATTAGATGTCAGGTACATTGTGTTTATTGTTGAACAGCAAAATATCAGAATAAGATTCAGAATCAGAAATACTTCATTGATCCCCAAGGGGAAATTGTTTAAAATAGTGGGAAAATAGAGGAAAGTTTTTTGAGGATTATGAATAGAATGTTATAGTTCCTCAGTGTCATCCAAAATATGTGTAAAATGTTGATATTTCTAATATGTTTCATAAAGCTAAAAAACCCCAGTGGGTACAAAATGTGCACAGGACATTGAAAACATATCATCATATTCATTTTGTTTACCCACTTGTCCACTTTAAATTAAGGAAAGACATGAAATGACTTAGAATATAAAAAAAGAAAGAAACAAAACAAAACAAAACAAAACAATGTTAGTCATGTATTTAGAGATGTTAAACACTGGATGGGGTCAAAGTGACCCCAAAGATAACAGGAAGGTTCAGTCAGGAAGTCACCAGCCTTCAACTCAGTAATGTATCCAAAACCATGGAATAATTTCAACCACAGTTTCTGCCATGTTTATGTTTTTTCTATACCTCATCCTGGTGGAGAAACCTCTAGAACAGCACTGAGAAGATGAAGAGTGTGGGAACTCTCCAATGAGAGCAGTACAAATCAACCCAATACAAAATAAACTGATGATAATAAAAATAAACTAATAAAAATCAAAATTTTTGCCTATTTCTTGCAAAGTGTAGGGGAGATTCTGCACCACCATGAGTACTGCCCATGTCCATGTATTAATGTAGAATACTTACTGCTGACACCAGTCTTAAGGAGTCACAGGAGTATAAATGAAGCACACCTGTCTCTAGTGTCAAAGACTTTTTCACAACAACATGACTCTGTCAAATGCAAACCAGCTGAGAACTGAAAATCACTCAATCTATCATCCTTTCACCAGCAATGTCAACACCAACCACTATAAAAATAAAGGTTAATGTGAATCATGTGATTGATCCATGAGGCCTTAACTTTGATTGGTCAGGTTTATATTACATTTCAAAAAGCTTAAAGTATGAACTGTTTTGCATGATCTCAGTGTGCAAAAGTACCGGATTGCTAATATTTTGCCAGTGTCTAAGGAGATAAAAGCACATGGAACCGGTTACGTACCTCAAACAAATATGAGATTTCCTGAGTCCTTTGGGTTCTGCACACAGATGCACACACACACACACACACACACACACTGGCACTCACACAGACACAGATGAAGAAAAAGAAAGAAAGAAAAAGGGAACTCTTAGAGCACCTTGCTCTCACTTTCTATCCGCACCCTCCCTTCTTCTAAGATAAAGTAAATCCTGGCTCCTGAGCAGATCTGCGGTCTGTAGCGACGGCCCGGCAGGCGCAGAGCCAGTCCCAGACAGAGAAGGGGTTCAACAGGGGGCCCCCAGCTGGATGAAAGACACACAGGATGGAAGACAGGTGAGGTGGTGTAGTAGTGAGAGGCACCTACACAGCGGAGGTTTCAGGTTCGTACAGGAACAGCCGGGATCCCCCTTTGTCTAACAGCCCAGGGCTTGAGCAAACACAGCAGCGATCTTTGGACCTGGGTGGTGAGACAGGGCAGGCGTGGAGGGGCAGTAAAACAACGGTACAGGGCAACGATTCCAGCCAATCAGGGCGAACAATAGGGCCATAATACTGCAGGCCAGAGCATTTCAGGTATGTCACACACCCTGTAATAGGTGCGCATGCTCACAATACAAGAAGGCTGGGGAGAAAACGGTCTTTCTCTCCTTCTCAGTATCAGGTCCACTGAACATATCTTCATTTTGCATTTTGCTTTCACTGGCGCAAGGGAAACCAAACTTGTGCTGCATTTATAAATAATTAAACTGATTATCCTTATTCTACCCTTGAATGTGCTTCAACAGTTCACTCCTCAAGGACAAAGAATTTACTACCTGTTTCCCAAATGAATGGGCATCCTTTGTTAATACAAATAACATCAAGAAGAATATCAGCCATGTATACTATTGGAAACAGCTAAGACCAAGAGAGGAAAAATATTGTACATACAAAAAGAAAGAAGAAAGAGTAAGAGGACAACACCTGCAAAATGACTCAGTTGTAAAGGATTTCCTAAAAAAAAACAAGCCTGAACTACACACTATAAAGAATATAAAAACTGAATACACATTACTCAGATTCAGACAGCAACATTTTGAATTTGGAAAAAGAACTGGTAAAGTCTTAGCAAATCAGCCAAATCAACAAACAGAAGAATATGTTATTATTACCCTCCCTTATCATTGTCGAATAGAATCTTTAACATCTTCATTAGTGCATGGATGAGACTGGTTCCATTAAGGAGAGACAGTCCTCAGAAAACACACAAAGACTATTTCATCTCGTCAACTTCCACAAAAATAGCACCACCCTTAAAAATGCAACATTCATTACAGCAAAAGCTTTTGACAAGGTAGATCAGTCCTTTCTCTTCACCTCTCTAAAAAACTTTGCCTTTCGGTCACCACCTGGTTAGAAACACAACACAACTGTCCCACTGCAGCTGTTATAACCAATGGATCAAACCCAGTTCAACTACAAAGAAGTACTTGACAAGGATGTCCATTATCTCCGTTATTGTCATCACAAAATTAGTTTATATGCTGATGACATCTTATTATACATTACAAACCCCTCATCCGCCCTTGTACCAGTCCATAATCTGACTATGGACTAAATCCGAGATTGTGCTGGTAACAGAATTTAGAAGGTGTGTCGAGGCTGAGGAATCCTGCTTTCAGCAAACAGCTAAATCTATAACGTACCTTGGAATCCTTATCTCACCAGATCTGCATGAACTGTTTAAAGTCAACTCTCCCTGTTAGAGGAATTAATAAACAATGTGCAAAGATGGAATAAAACAACCCTACCCCATCACTAATTGGTCAAATACCAACAGGCAAGATGAATATCAGTCCGTGTATCCTTGGCTCAAACATATTTTTTTTCATTTGAAATCAAAAACCCAAAAAAGGGAAATACCTTTTTGCCTTACTAATTTTTGTGTTTTTCTTCTCTTCTTACTTTCTTTTCTCACCATATTTTGTTTGATGGATTGTGTCATGGTTTGTCTCATATTGTTTGCACCATCTTATTTGTTATTGCGTATCAGTTTAACAACAACAACAACAAAAATAATTCAATTAATTTATCAGTGATTTACTAAAAGTTGTCATGGCAGCTTTAAATACTGTGCCTTCAGGACTGAAATGCAAAGCACAGTGCTTTCAGAAATGGAATTGAATACCTACAGCAGAGCACAGAGGAGTGCAGTGTAGTCCAGCATGAACCACTGGCTAAATTAGTTATTGTGTGTGTGTGTGTGTGTGTGTGTGTGTGTGTGTGTGTGTTATACACACAGTAATGATGTCTTCAAGGACAAAGAGGTCAAAGAGGTCTGCACTTCTCCTTTGAAAAATGTAGTGCTGATATTCTGTGGCATCTGGTGTATAAGAAAAAAATATAAGGCAAGTTATTTGGAGCGATTTCCTGACAATTTAATGGAAAGCGATCCTCAGGAGCATTCCTAAGACTTTTAGAATAGCATCCGGTATTTCATAGCTGCATAGCTGTCATATGAAATTCCTCCAATTATGAAATAGGAGATACTGATGACAGAGAGCATAATTTCTCAAATTCAGTTTTCAAATTGTGATTCAAAAATTTTCGCAGGATTCAGGCCAAATAAGCCATCCAACGCAAATTTTATACATGCATGTGTGGCATCTGTATGTGTATCTGCAATAGCCAACTTTCCACGCTGACTGGCCAGAAGGGGGCGTGTCCTGTGACAACAACATTGACTAAAAGGAATATGGATTGACATAAAAAATGGCCATAACTTCTGTCTGTGACTTGGACAGAGGTCTCCTTTTTGCTCATAAAACCATTTCAGAGTCAAGATACAATACCGCAATTGCATCCTGACATTACCCCAACCATCAAAGATACACAACCAAAGTCTTGTTCAGCTTGGTAAGAGGCCATGAGCAGAGGGCATGAGTTAGTGATACTGAGGCAGGAATGCAGCTGGCATACCTGTGCTGAGTGAACCTCTTTATGGACTTGGTGCTCTCACCTTGACTGACCTGTTTCTATCCGGGTCCTAGTGTCCTGCTTTTATAGTGGGGAAGTATAATAGTAATGATATTATTATATGATACCATTTTAATACAGTAAAACAATTCCACTGAATAAAGTATATACAAAAATGAAGTGTTTGCGTTTGACTTATATTGAATTGACTCACTATTTATTAATTAATTACAAAAACTAACAGAAGCAACCTGGTCAGGAGACATACTCTGAGGCTTTAGGTACTCATTTTTGAAACAAACAAACAAACAAACAAACAAACAAACAAACAAACAAACAAACAAAACTCTACTGGCAACAAAGGAACTGTAACCATCAACACCAGTCTGGCAGAGTGTATGGAGGCTTGTAAGTGATATACACTTTAAAAGTGTTGTCATAATCTGAGCAAGGATTCCACAAAAAACAGGTAAAGATGCAATAAATCTCAAAATGGTATTGCTTTGTATTGCTTTGTTATTATTGCATTTTACCTCGATGAGGAAATATCTTGCAATGCTGACTGCTTCTCTGCAACACTGTTCTGCTGTCTTTGAGTGTTTGTGTTTGAGTGTGTGTGCAGCCAGGAAAGCAAGCTTTGAATGCCAGACATCTCAGCACCTGCTTAGGTACCTGCTGAATCACCGGTATTGATCAACAATCTGTAAACCCTTGCAAATATGTGGTGGTCATTTGAGCTCTAAGGCAGCATTTTTGCACTTTGAAACCTCTTCACAAGTCCCCAGCCTGGCTTTCAGCTCCACGACAGGAGATGGAGATTCTTATCATTATTCTTATCATTATCATTATTGGATTGAAAAATATGACAATCTCAAAAGAGATGCTATGGCGTTTTAAAGAGAAGTTCAGGCCATTTTTATTTTCTCTGCCCCTTGTGTCTGAAACAAGTAAAGAAAGTCTTAACAGGTGTTGTAGGGACCCTAGTAGATATTTTTATGTTCTGGTAAAAAACCTCTGGCACAGTGGAAGTGATGCATTATACGTTTCCTGTTTGTTTGCAATAAGTAGAAGAACTGGGTAGTTATGCTAGTATGCAGCTGAACGAAGAAGAGAGCCACCTACAGAAAGTCAAACTCCATCAACAGGAAATCAAAGGAAAAGATGTCACAATGTTGGACACACAGTTCGACAAATGATCTCGTGTTGGTATTTGCAGGGTGAAATAAAAATGCATTGTGTGGTCAGACAGATATCTTTAGTAGGATAAGTTCAGTATAATGTGCAATATGAATAAGACTTGAAAACTAGTCAGTCATACGTGCGTTCCTTTATATGTTGAGGCACACGCAGTTTAAACTAGATGAACAGATTCAATAAGACTGATTAAAGTTTGGCTGAATGCCTGAGGTGGATAACATATGTGTGAGTTTTATTCACTTAGATTAACACTTCTATCACATTTGGGAATAAAGTGAGATAATAACTCTTACTATTATCGAGTGTAATTACTCAGCTGGCAGTCTATGATGAATATTTAAAGTAATAAAATCAAAAATGCTAGACTTTTTCACAGTAGTCTCACATTTAGCAGTTCAATTAAGACAGAGCAGAGTGAAGATTGATGTTGAAAATAAATAAGATTAATACAGACGGATAGACAAGACAGTGTGCTGCGGGTTAGTTACAACAGAAAATAATTTAATCTATGGAAAACAAATGGCTAATCCCATGCTTGCACACTTCAAGACATTTGTGATCATCCCCCCTAAAGATCTTAACCTTTTGGGGTAAAAATAAAAAGAAGACACACACATGGATAGCTACTTTTCAAATACTTTATACAAAATTCATGAATCGTAATGTTGACATTTTAATGCTCAATACCATTTCTGAATAGTGATAATACAAAGAAAACACCACAGAAATGCAGTTACTTTGACTGATATACCATACGTGCTAAATATTGTGGTGAGTTAGAGATAGTGCAAGGGTTCACAAGATTAGAAAAAGATGCAATAAAAAAAACCAAAACAAAACAAAACAAAAAAGATCAAAAGTGAACACCTGCAACTTGGCACAAGGAACATGTATATTACAGAATGGCTATGAACATTTGCCCTCAGGAACCGCTAAGATACAAATTATTCACAAAGGTTGATGTACTGTAACAAGAATGACTTTAGAAGAGTTTAAAAATGTGCAGATTTTTTTTTTTTTCCCATAGCAATATCAATGTCGTCCTTAGAAGTGACATGTAGACATTTCCCCATCATTTACGAAGGAGTTCACTGGCACACAGCACTGCAGATCACTCTTGTCCACAAAACTGAAAACGGATCTCACAATACAGCGACTGACACCATCTCAAACTACGGAAGAGGAAGAGGTGACATTTGTTTTACAGAATATCAGATAAAACATAACACAAACACAATGGATTACAAAGAAAACCCAGCCTACACTTTGTTACAAAGTTTTGAGTGTCATTTAAGATAAAAGTACAAAATAATAATAAGGAACATCACTAAGAAAAACTTATTTGACATCATTTGCGGGCAAAGTGACCAGTCCTCATTGCGGAGAGACAAAAGGGATACACACACACACACACACACACACACACACACACACACACACACACACACACACACACACACACGCATGTACATACACACACACAGAAAAAGATTAAAAATATTCAGATTACATATATAGACTTTGCTTTTTTTCACCAAAGTAAGGCCACTCAGAGGAACACAGTAGAAGAAAACAGATCAGGAAAATATATATAAACCACAAGTATAAATTTCTACACTCATCACTGACTCAGCAACTTAAGAGCTTGTCTCCAAAAGTCAAAATTTGGGGGAAAAAAATAAAAATTAAAAAAATAAACTCATTACTTGAACTTCAGCATTTAGTATCTCTAAAGTATAGACAGGCAAGTCTGTCACTTTGTAAGTCATGGGTGTAAGTTACCAACTGTGCTATTCATTTGTATAAGTAAGGTTCATTTTTTCGTTTTTCAAAGGGTGGATAATGTCTCATCTTGGAGCGAAACTCTTGAACTGAACTGCAGTTTTCTCATTCAAAGCAGCTGCTGTGCAAATACTCAAATACACTGTTCTGGCAGACATGTCTGATTCCAACAGTGAGCAACAGACAAAATAAATATTTATAAAAAAAAAACAACAAAAAAACAAAACCTAAATAAAATAGCTACATCATGGTTAGGCCACATTGGCCAAACGATGATCAAATAAGAATGGCCAAGACAGGATTCTCCCTATGTAAGTAACAGCCACTTTTACTTTTGTTTATGTGATTTTGGTCTACGGATAGTTTACATGCAAACTCTTCATGGACTTCATTCTGATTGTCTCATTATTGTCTTTCCTGGCCAGCAGTTTCCGGGAAGGCCTTGGGAAAAAGGGAAATGGGAATGACTGTTCTTGTAGTTATGAACAGAAACCGTAAATACAGTAGCAAGGCACACACATCTAACTGATTCATCGTTTAAATAAACGGTTATTTCGGCCTTGCCTCAACAAACAAGATGAATTGTTTCAGTGAAACCAGTGGGACGCATCAGTCACTCTCACGGCATTCAGCAAAACTGACAGGCTGCAGAGCTTAAGACCTTAGCATTACCTGGACTACCTGCTCATTATCCATCTTTTCATTCCCAAAAATATTGCACCCCTGTGTGAGAAGAATAACAACATTATTCACATTGACTGTTGAAAATGGGGAAACTAGCTAACAGCACAAAGCAAAGAGCATTGAAAAAAAACGTTCAACTTCACACATTCACAGTTTGCAGAGTGTAAGGCATCAAACACATGGCCACGGTAGAGGGGTTCGGGTTGACAGGGGTATTGCACAAAAACACTTGGGAGGTGTGGGAACATGTTTGCATCTTCCGTTCCCTTGAGGCTATGGCATTTCCACTGCATCACTGCAACTGACCAGGGGGTCCAAGGGGTGAAAAGTTGATAAGTTGGTAAGCGGATGGGTGAGTGAGTTAACATCTATGTGTTTGCGTGCTGTACAATACCTAGTTAAATATTGTGAGAGCGTCTGAGGAACACAAGAGAGTGAGTGTGTGAAAATACCCGGAGTGACAGCGTGACAGTGTGTCGGTGAGCTTGGCAAGGCGCCACCAAAACAGTCAACAGCAGCAGCTAAGACACGTCGAAAAGTCTAAGAAAACGTTCAGATGGCCATCTACGGCAAACAATTCCCTGCCTCTGACAAATAAAATGCCTTTCTTCGTATTTCAGTCGAGACCCTCCATCCTTCCTTTCCCTCGCTTCGTCCTCATCTGCCCTCCTCAGCTGAGCGTGTCTCTGATTTCAGCCTCACAAACTCCTTGGCCACGTCATCGTTGGAGCGCTGGGAGAGGATTCGCATGGCGGTGAGGCCAGTGTCGTCCATGTAGATGCGCTGACCCAGCGGGCACCAGCAGGCGCAGCTGCTCTTATCCATGATGTCTCTTAACTGGATCACGGTCAAGCCCACCACTCGATCGGCACGGCCAAAACAGTAGTCTTTCACAGACACCTGGAGCTCGTAGCAGTCGAATCCATCCTGTTTGCCCAGGACACTGAAGAAGGAGAAAGAGGAGATTTGTGCATCCAGTCTATACTCGCCATGTTGTCATGTCAAAATAGTGGGGTTGCCTTACAAGTGAGTGTCCCACCCCAAATTGAGATGCTGCAGGCGTGTGATGCTGCCAGTGTGCCAAGCTGCATAGTTAAGTTTTAAAAGTGTCAGCCTAACATTCATGTAGGCCTAAGATAATAAATTGCTAATAATGCTTACTGGGAGTGAGTTCAAGTTTTTTGTTTTTTTTCAGTTCAACTGGTGCCGTGTGGGCAAATATTAGTTATTGTTATAGTAGTACTAATAATTTTAACAAATAGAGAGGGCAGTAGAGAGAGAGGTTAAAGAAAAAAAAACGTTTTAAATAGCTTTTCATTTGTCTGCCTTTCTTAATTCATAAGCTTGGAGTAAAAAGGAGCTTAGCTGTATCTGCACTTACAAATGGAAAGTCTCGCCAAACTTGGGTGCCCAGCTGTTGTTCTTGGACTTGGTCTGGAATTTGCGTTTCTTGTCACTGAGGTGAGGACCGATCATGGTGATCTCCACAAAAGGCCGAAACATACCAGATGTCTGCCATTTTAAATCATTGGCTCCCACAACTATTGAAACGCACACAGAAATGTAACAGAAAAAGATTTTAAAATGATGAAGGACAAGGCATTTAAGATCCAAAATGTCTTAGCATCACGTGATGAACACTCAGAACTCACCTTTGACAGTAACTTTGCGCTCTCCATTCCCAGGATGGGTGTGAAGGTCAATCTGGATGGATACCTCACCTATTGGCTTGTCCACCGCAGAGCCTGGTATACAACACAGCCAGATGCATCAATGAGCTTTCACTTGGGTCCATTAAAGATGAAAATATTAATAATGCATAATCAAAATGAGAAGAGGACAGAGGTTTGGTATCAAAGTAGGAAGGGGTGGAGGGGTTGGGCGAAAGTACACCTATCCACCAACGAAACCAATATGTAAAAAGGGAGGGCAGGTTGGGACAGAGGAGGTTGCTGGCAGATGATTTCAATGGAAACCTACCCCTGCTGGGCAGTATTTTTTCATTGGGTGTAAACCTAATACCCTTTCCATTGTGCACTGGTATAGAGGCAGCACAGGAGATAAAGAGAAGACAGCGACAACACGTCAACAAATTCCGGCATTATGAACACTGTAAACACACAAACTCTATCAAACACAAACTGCTTCTCTAGTGAACTCTACTGGTCAACTGTGGGAAAAGACAAATCTTTTCTAAACTGTCCACAGATATGAGGAAAAAAAGGGCAAAACATGAGTTTGTAGTGTGAACTACCTTGTGAATGCTGACTGGTTACAAAGGTTTTGATGAGTGTGTCTGTGCTCTGAGTGTAGAGCGACAGAGCGTGGCGAAGAGAGGACAGCTCAGGACTCTTCTCCAGGAAAGCCTTCTTCAGCCCGTTGCCTCCTGCATGGAAGTATTGCTGGAAAGAGGACAGATAATGAGACGGTGCAATATGAGCAGAGACTGGGCCTATATGACATGCATGTAGACAGTTTAGCAAGGCAAAATCTTGTAGACATGGTAGGTCACTGCTGAGTATGAACAGATTGCAGAATACAGTATAGCAATAATATATAGGCATTACATTACATATGATAATACATATAGCATACACATATAGTGCATATAATGTGTGGAGCACATAGTTTTTTATTTTATCTTTTATCATTTATCAGCTATCTTTCCTCAGTTCTTGTCTGTTTCTTGTGAGCTGCTGTAACATGTAAATTTCCCCCATTAAGCTTATCTTTTCTTACCTTATCTTATCTTATATATATATGTACTACAAGGCCAAAAGTGCATGGATACCAGAACACCGCACTCATATTATATGTACCTGTTCAACATGTAATTTCAAAATCTTAGGCATTAAGATGGAGTTGTTCCTCCACTGTTCTGAGCAGGCTTCTCATTAGATTTTGAATGTGGCTGCGAGGGCTGCTCCCATTCAGACACAAGAGCATCACTGAGGTCGGGCACTGATGTTGGGTGCCTGGTTTGCAGTCATATTTCAGATTTTTCCCAGTGGTGCTGAGTGGGGTTCAGGTCTGGGCTCTGTGCAGGCCACTCAGTAAACCATTTCTTTACTGCTGTGTGAACAGAGAAAGCCCCTCTCCACACTGTTATCATGATGTTGAAGGTACACAGTTCTCTGGAATATCACTGGAGTTATACCATACGATTAAGATTTCCCTTAACTGCAATAAAGGGACCCAGCACAAACCATCCGTTTTCTGTGGGTATACGGGTGTGGTGTTCAGCAGCTGTCCAGTGTGTAGCTGCAGTAGCTGATGTTAGAGAGGCAATACCTGCCCAACATCTGTCACTTTTGAATTGCTGTTATCCATTTCAACTGCACACATTTTCCTAACCTAGCCTTAGTTTTAAACTAACAAACCTAGGTTCACAAGACTGGCTCTGTAACCTTTGGATACAGGATAAATAGTGGATGAAGCAAATTCGACCCGTCCACCGTACATCTTCATGAAACCAAAACCACAGTATAAACTGACCTTGATAGTGTCCAGTGCCACATCCATGACAGCACACTGTCTGGGGGACAGGCTCTTGGCCTCCCCTGCCATATGATCCTACACAACCAAAGGATATGAGCAAAAAAACAGCAGAGTTAATTACATAGTATTACTTTTTTTTTTTTTTTTTTTGAATGGCTATTGTTGCAGTTAGTTCTTATCTGTTTCTAATAAACAAGAGCTGGGCATTTTAAAAAAAGTGTAAAGTACTTTAAGGCATTATGATGGTAGGTTGAACATATTACAGTACCTTGAGTTTGGAAAGCTGACCCAGTTCTTTGGCTGCTGAGAGGATTTGTGCTCCCTGAACAGAAGGAAGAAGTAAACTCAGATTGCTGCTGGTTATTTAAAATATGAATGAATGATTAGATATTTACTGAGAAAGCATCTCTATTCTTGTTTTCCTTGCTCCACTCCCAAGATGGCAGCAATATTTAAACTGCTCCTTCTAATTTTGTTTTAGACACATAGTGACATTATTGTCTGAAACAATTTGAACTGACTTGTTTTTGTGCACATAAAATTAAATTATTAAACAATGAACCATGGTGACCCCACTCTAACACATTTTGCCGCAGCAAAGTCTAAGTACATTAAAGGGATAGTTCACCCATTTTGGAAAATGTGATGTTATCTCACCTCTCCCTGCTGCTATGTAGGACAGTAGTGGTGCTGTCTTCTATCCTCAGGCCAGTATCCAGCACTCAGTAACGATGAGAGAAAATAGCACCACTACTGTGCTACATAGCAGCTAGGGGCTAATATCACATTTTTCAAAAGGGGTCAACCATCCCTTTAAGGATTACTCTTATAGATCGAAACACTAAAAGTGCCTACATAGCATAAATAGATTAGAGAGATACGCACTCTCAACTCACCCATCTAATCTCATTTCCATCTATTCTGTGTTTTTACTAGCCTGGATCTTATTTATTTATTTTTAATTTTACATATTGGACTGTCTCTACTGTCAACAGATCATACACAACAGTACTTTGTCATGGCAAAAAGGCATGAAGACAGGCTAGTAGCATCACTGTTGAGTTAGCTGTATCCTGCAGGTACTGAGATCACCTGTGCGAATCTGAAGGTGCAATAATTAATTCACTCCTGCATTATTAATCTCTAAATCTCGGTTTCATTTCTGCACACTTCAAATTCAAATCTGCGTATTCATAAGGTCTGCAAAAGCTGAATTTAAAACAGAAAACTTGAAGTTGCTGAGCTTACAAAGGTGTCGTTGCCCTGCGGCAGGACAATGGTCTTCTCCAAGCTGCTCATTACAATCCTCCACAGCTCCTTTAGGACGCGCTTCAAAACTGTCTTCTCACAGACGGTGGCAAACAGCGTCAGCCTGGAAAAAACACGCATTTACATACATGTTATTCTCAGGTTCAATGTAGCTGGAAGTAACAAACACTGGACCATAAAATGTACTTTCAACACGTGTTCTGCAAGCTAAAATATCATTTCAGTGATACCTCCAGAGAGAGTAAATATGATGACTGGATGAAGAGGAAGAAGAAATGGAAGTGGAAAAGAAGGAGAATAGATGGAGGAAGAGGGGAGAAGTGAAGAAGAGTAAGATGGAGAAGAAGAACAAGAAGTAGAAGAACAAGATGAAGAAGCAGAGTGGACAGTGGACTACAGTCAGATTCAAACAGCTGACAATACAGACATCAAACAGATGAACTGAATCCCAGTTCAAGTGTCTGACAAATTTGTTGCAAGAAGCAATTTTATTTATTCATCTAGCTACATATTTACTTATTGATCTATTTTAGTTACAGAACAGACTGAGACACCCAATCAACATCAACACTCCTCTGCAGAATTTGCAGCAAATGTGCCAATAAACTGTGAGATGTTTTTCCTTGTTCATGTGATATTGTGACAATACTATTTGCCACGAGATTAAAGTGTCATCCAAACACTTAAAATATACTTATAACCTTGAAAAGCCTGCCTATTAAATCCACTCACTTTCCATCCAGGAAATCCATGAGAGGCCGCAGCATGTTGTCAGAGTCGGCCTCCACCTGGTTTTTGTTGCTGGCGTTGATTTGTCCTTTGATCTGGTACAGCAGAGAGGCCATCTGTCTCATACAGTCATTGATACGGTTCTGGAAACTGGGGAGAAACGAGGAAAACACAACAGAAACAAATGTGTAAATGACTGCATCTGTTGGAAAGGTCTGTGTGCATCCATGTGTGTGTGTGTGTGTGTGTGTGTGTGTGTCAGGATTACCTGTTCCCAAATGTACTGCTCAGTTCATCCAGCACATTGTTCAGCTTGACTTGCAGATCACTGAGTAAGTCACTGGCCTCTGTGTCCATCTACAGAAAGACAAGTAAACACAAGCACAGAAAAGAAATGTGTAACTGGTTTGAATAAGAAATGTGAAGGCATATGCTATAACTCAGAGGAATAACAAGTTAAAATGTCTGCCAGCTGACAAATAATAATGCCTTGATAATACATCCAGATCAGTCTAGAAACCAAAACTAATACAAAGATATTCCAGTTGATAGGTGCTCTGATATATGGAAAAGCAAGACTTCCATAAACCGATTACTATAAAAGGAAAACAACAAAAAAAGAAAATACATTCTATCAAAAACAAAATCATATTTGTGTTCCTATCAACAAAGAGCACGCACAACTATTTAACTAATAGTATTTCACAATGGGCTATTTTTTTTCCCATTCCAACTGACCTTTTTTCATTCAGTTATTCTTATGTGGTTTCTTAAAGCTGCACTGGGCATCTTTGCAAGTTAATGACTTCAACTTAGTAGCAAGAGGCAATCATTCAGTGTGACCTCATGTTGGCCCACTTGGTGATGCACAAAAGGAAATTAAAGGGATGAGAGCCAAATTTTGGGGAGTCCAGATATCTCTGAACAAAGCGTTCATTTGCCTCACTTTAGGAAACATACTGAAACATATTGCTCTTAAGTCTCGAGAGATAACACCAGAATTTCATCAAATAAGGTGAAATCTGCAGTGTCTCAGTTACGGAGATGGGATACTATTCTCTTTTGCAGCCCCACTTTGTGATTTTAGGCTAAGACAGGTCAAGTCTACTATAGCATCTTTTTCACTGGTTAGTTAAAAATGAACACATTCAGTCAGACTAACCCACCTTTTTAACAGTCAGTTCCTCCTTTTCAAAGGGAGCAGATTAAAACAAAAAGTTTAACATGGTATGGGAGGTATGTCTTACAAGAGATCTTAGAGGCACAGGGACACAGGGTAGATCTAGGAAAGTGGGAAATCTATGAATTTTCCTCAATATGTCTAAACCCAGGAAGACATTATCAAAATAAGCACTGCCTTGAGGCAGCCCTCAGCGGCACGGAGGAAGACATGGTGTGGCTCATTAAGTCTATGATCCAACAGGGTTTCCTGCTGCTATTAGTGAGGAGCAACTCAGAAGTTTCTGCTACATCACACACAAGGAAGGCTTCAGGGCAGGAAGGGCAACTTGAAATGGATTGCATTGTGTTTGGTATACAATGTATGCTTTTTGTTTTTGCCTGAGAGGCAATGTGTTTGTGTGTATTTATATACACACAAGTATACCTACACTCACCTTTTTCTCTCCATTTGCATTTTTAGACTAAGAAAGCATGGGGATGGGAGGGGGTGGGGGTGAAACAGGAGCCCAGTTAATTGTCATTTGCCATTTGGGATCTAATTTTCATCATTATTGTGTAGGAAACTAGGAAATAATAATTGTTTAAAGAGAAATGACAGCATTACTATCATTCCCAATACTGTAAATTCCAGTATGTATGTAACCTACCTGATCTACTGGTGTATCCATCTTTTTTGTTTTTTTGAGCAAGAGAAAAATCAAACAAGAAATGTCAAAACATCCTTTTTTGTTGTAAAATACACTGAAGTCAACTTGGAGATCAAAAGTCTAAGCAAGATTCAAGTCTACAGAACTACTGCAGAACCTCAGATCTGCCTAGATAACAACAGAGTACTGTACTGGATATTTTGCATAGTGGAGAATGTGCTATATTTGCATCACTGGTGCAGGCTACCCACCTTCTCTGTGTCAGTCTATTGTAAATAAAACAGAAATGAAAAGAAAACAGAAATTTAAAAAAGGATCAACAGAAAATGGAAATACGGGACACATTTTAAGGACGGGTGGGGGAAAATGCCACAAAGTCCACTGAAGGGAGGCAAAGACTGAACACAGAAATTCACCACAGATGACCATAAAATACTGGACATGGTAAAAGCCATCATGGAAATCACAGGGAGGTCTTGTTCCACCAGAGGGGCAACGCAGCAAGGACACAAGAGTATGACTGTGATTTTTGCTTTGAGCAAAAACAGGGGCAGCTATGTACGACCATGACTGAACAGGACAACGTGCACGATGTTTGGGGTTAATATCACTGACGAAACGTTGAAGCGCGACAAACCTCAACCTCAATTTTTTCTCCTTCCTCTCCTACTTCCTCTTCTTCCTCCACACTCTCCTCAAACTAGTGATGTGAGCGGAAAAGCAACACAAAGTCACAGTGAACTTTGGAAAGCCATCTCAAAATACTTATTTTACTTATCACAAACACTAATAATGAGTAGTGAATGAATATATGCTATATGCAGTCAAGTGCCCAACAGTGAATCTGCCCTCACCCACCTGCCATGCTAGCTTTCTATTGTCAGGCTGGAGAAAGAGAAAAACATACAAGAAAACAAAACAAAAACAGACATGACATGATGGCGATTTTACAACAACGTGCTGTAAATACATATATTTTGATGGTCTGAACGTGAAAGTAAGCAACAAAAGCTTTTGTTTCATATGTAAAACACAGCATTACAACCTTTACGACACTGAATAAACTCCAACGAGGGAAAAAAAAAAAATTTGCTGTTTCATGTCCAGGGAAAGATTGGATTTGTAGCAGCAACTTATCAGAAGAAATGCCAGAGCGTACAAGCATGAATTTGATCACTTCCTCTCCTCCCTGTAGTTTAACATCTTACTTCCACACAACACTTCAATCTTTCCAGCCTGCACAAAATAGGAACCTAAATGTAACCACCATCTAACTCCATCCAGTCATGGAGCTCAACAAAGACTTTAATGCAAAAGACAATAAAAGAGATCCTCCACTCCACTCAGTACAAAATAAAGGAACTCAACATGTACATCAAAGGTGATTAAAGGAAAAATCCATCTTCAGATGCTGTTTCACTGTTATATATCATCACTCTCTGATGTGCAAAGTGCACTCAAACTGTTATTTTGTGATGAAATGTCGTTATTAACATGGTTATTATTTTATGGTGTACCCACTCTCTGCAAACACTGTCTATATTTTCTTCAGTTAGTGATTACCTATGTTGTCCAACTTCTTTTCAGCCTCTTCCAACATGTTACATTTATCTATATGACATGTATATGCATGCATTGAGGCTGGGGCAACATGGTGGCTCAAGAAAGATTTTTTTTGAAGATAGAAGCCTTTGCTTTGATTTTCATGACTTAACACGAAAACCTGCCATTTAATTTAATGTTTCTGCTGTTAAACTGCAGGAAAAATATTAATGCACCTTAACATCATTTCTCTTTAAATGAGAATCTCTTTAGTTAATCATGAGTAATAAAAATATCACAAATTAAACCTAACCCTGAGGTGCAAGTTTTTTTTTTTTGTTTTTTTTTTTTAATTAACAGGTATTTTAACAGTGTTCCAGCATTTTAGGGTGGATTTTTCCTTTAACACATGGTGTTTCAGGATTTTGGAGGGCTCTAGTAGGGCTAATCTATACACTAGAGAAACTATACACAATATACAAAAACTATACACAACTCAAACAGCTTGTGTCCTGTTGAGTTGTGTTAAAGCAGGACACCGAGCCCACAGCAGCTCATTCATTTTTGCTCACTCTAGTTAAGAGCGTCAGATAAATGACCGTGTTAACATAACTGTTGCTAATTACCATGTAATTAGTGAGTGACACAAAATGATACAGTGAATAATGAGTTCTAATACATACCCAACTAATAGGGTGAAAAAGACAGAAAGGGTGGGCACTGTTTTATTCTCAATGAGCAACCAAACCTTACAGTCCCATGAATACTACATGGAGCTAATTATAGCCAACTGATAGCAACAGATTGGCTGCGTCAAAATGTAAGGACTACTGTAACTACAATACAATTTAGGGCAAAGCTTTAAACTAAATTGCTACCAATTTACTGCACCCACCAGAGTCTTTGCCTCCTCATCCGCAGTTTTGGCCTGCTGTCCAAACCAGAGGTAATATATTACTAATATACTTCACACAATCAATATGATTAAAGCATTGAAAGACATGAATTTATTTGGGCAAACAGCTCTGCTCAGATCAAGATGCAAACCTACCTCCTCTCCTTCCTCCTCCTCCTCCTCCACCAGTTCATCTTGCTTTAATGGTGAAGTGAACACATTGGTTTAAACTTTAGCTTCACTTTTGTATGCTACTGCCCTACAACTAACCAGCCTGTTCTGTAAAATGCTAACTCTATAGCTGCAACAATAAAATAAAACACTATATGCAATAGCAGTAGTTATGTGGCTGGGACTCTAAGCAGAGGGAGGTCAAAGCTAACAGGGAATCTATTGATTGTCCTTATGGTAGCTACACTGAGGACACGGATGTGGAGAACTTTATTTAATTAAATGCTGATGCAACACTCTAGTTTATTAACCAGCACAGGGTCAAACCTGTGACAGTATTGATCTACAATAAGGCTCTACTTTCATTGACACTGTCACATAAAACACCAGCATGGAGGGTTTACTTTGCTATACAAACCAACCGTAACATATTCACTGCAGTCTACAGTGCACAGCAGAGATACTCAGAGTCCGGCCCCGGGCACTGATGGTTGCTGCGATCTCAGGGTTTCCCTTTTACCCTTTGAATCCAAGGAGCCCGCGGATAGTAAAGCTTTTGCTCTGGAAGGTTTTATTTCACCATCTGAGCAAAATTCACTTCAGTCCTTTTTATTTTTCATTTTTTGGGGAAATTATTTTCCTTTTTATTATTTTTCTTTTTCTTTTCTTTCTTTTTTTTTTTTTTTTAAACAAATTTATGGTAATATACAGTATTTTTTTTCTTTTTGTGCTAATTTTCTGGTCATTTTCTTTTCTTTTTTCCCAAAATTGTTTGCTTCTTTTCAGACAACTGTCTAGTGAACTGGCCCCTGGCCTAAACTGCTTTAGTATCCCTGCTCTACAGAGGCCACTATGGCCCAGACTATGTCCTAATGCAGCACTAATGGACATTTACTCTTAACAGACAGAACTACCACCACTGTACATACCATTGCTTCCTGTATAGCAACCTGACACACAGAAACACAAACAGCTTTTTTAGTACAGAGATGATGAGACACTTAGTGAACTTCAGCTGAGCAGGTTCCTCCCACTTGGCTGAAAAGCAGTAATAGTCAAGCTCTTGAACAGCACTTTGGCGCAGTGCTCTCGACAGCCACTTTAGAGTCACATCTCAGTCAGCACCTCATTGACATACTTCTTCCATACATCAGCAACTCATTACCATGTCAAAATGAACACTTTTGCCATTACATTTCTTATTCAATTTCATTTTTCCTTGTTTTTCTGGCACTCCATCACTTTATATAGGGAACGGTTTGATATATAAACATCAGACATTAGTAGAAATCACAAGTTCCATATGAAAAAGTTCCCTTTCACAACTTTTACTGGGGTTTCAAAGAGTCCACACTGACTCCTACCCATCTTTCAAAGAAAACATTTGAACTCAGGTATCGTCCTTTCCACAGCTTTGTGTTTCTACCTACCTGTTTGGCACCCATGGACTCAAACATCTTCTCCAGCTGGATTCTTAGCTGCTGCACATTGTTCATCAGGACGCAGGGCTACGAGAGGGCCGAGGGAAAGACAGGCCAAGAATACAGTCTGAATACAGAGATGCACTTGCAGCAGGGACTCCACAAACACCACATTCAAAATACCTTGTTTCTGTCAATTTATATATACTCTTAACTGAATTGTGCTATTGCCTTACATTGTATCTGCAAGCCTTTCATAGTATATATCTATATCTTATGTATTATTAATTCATGTAGGGTCTTCTGTGTAATAGAAAAGCAACCTAACTTCCTGATGAGAAAATGATTGCAAATGAGCGAAAGGATTGCCACCGTGGAATAAATTTTCATTTTCCTCAATGTTAAATTTAAATGATCTGTAAAATTCGGTGTGATTTGATATTTGTTATGGTCTATGACAGAAAACAAAACAAAACAAAATAAATAAATAAATAAAGGCTAAGCAAAATATCTCTCTGAAACTTTGGGAAGTCATTTTAAAAAGGGCCTATTAAAAAATAAATAAATAAATAAATAAGACATATCAGACAATCAGACAATTTTGGGGTGGATTTTGCTGAATGATATACAAAATGTGGATTAAAAAAAGGTAATACATTGTGATAGTGACGACTTACAATCTTCTCTTTGTCAATGTAGGTAGGAAAGCTCTTGGTCAAAATGGCACTGTACTGCAGAAGAACTTTGGCAATGGTCTGTGACGGTGGAGAGAGAGAAAAAAAAAACTGTTAATTTCAGTTCAAACATTTTAAAGTCCAATTTCTTAGTTATAATCATATTGCTTATAATGTTGAAAGTGGGAAACATGTTGGGCTGTTATTCAGTATTTCAAAGGGAACGTTCCCCTAAAACTATTAGTAATAATACTATTAGAGTCTCAGATGCCCCTTCATGTATTCTCTGGCATGCAGAAAACCAATCCTCAAACTGTGCCAGAGCTGCCCCTGGGAGGAAAGGATTATATCCAATTCAACATTTCTATTTAATGAGGAGATATCAAATTCCTTTTAGACAAATGTGAATGTCCCTCCAGACAATACTGTGGGCATTTTGCTGGAGCAATTTTCCTGGTCTAATGTGAGGTTATTACTAGGAAACTTGAATAACAAGGCATAGTTAGAACAACAGAGTCAAAGCTGTTTTGGCAGAGAACAGGTCCGGACAGTCCTCATATGATATCTTTAATAAATATGGAAAATTTCAGGGCCAAACCCAAAACAGGTCTCACATAGCTCTGATAACTGCAAATGAAACAAATTTAAAAAAGTGTAAGAGCTCTATTCTTCTGATCCTGTGGAGTTTGGGCCTGGATGATGACTATTAATTAATCAATTATGGAGATAGGAAATTTGGTTGAACAAAGAAATCCCGAGTAACGGATAGCCCTATTGATTTCTTGTTACATTGTCTGTTATTTGTTCTAGTGGCACACTAATATTCATTTATATATTTTTGTGTCTTTTTGTCTTTTATTTCTCTTGTTTGTGAGACACTTTCTAGGTTGGTCCTGGAAAGTGCTGAATAAATAATGATTGTTCTTCTTATTATTATTATTACACAAAACTAGCAGACAGGTTTGTGAGAGCAGTGTTTCCCATTTCATCGTTGGCCAGTGGAGTGGGTTACCTTGGAGAATCGGCGGCTGTACTGAGCCATGACGTTCGGGTCAGGGCACTCCAGTTTCTTGATGATTTCAAAGCTCTGGTTGAGCTGGGTGAAGATGTCCACCACGGAGCAGGAGAACAAGGCATGCTCCGACGTCTGCTGGAACTGTGGTGGCGGAGGAAAAACACAAACAGCACACAAACACTTTTAGGTATTATCCATACACACTGTACCTTCACGGGAGACAGTACGTGAGAAACCTGCACATGCTACATGGCAATTTTAACTTTAACATAACACCTTGAACCAAACTGAAGCCCAAATGGCTGTGTGGTGGGTAGTCACATGGGTTTATTTCATTGGCTAATGTTGCCCATCATTACATTATTACAACCATACATTGTTGGTCACATATTTTAGTGCTACAATTTTTCCACTGCCAGCTCAATCAAATCTCAATAATGGCATGTATAGTAACCCAATTTGCAGAAAAAAAAATTGCCAGTAAAACATTTTCAGAATTCATCTATTAATGTGATTTAACGGCACGTGCGAGCTCACTGTTTTGAAGGAACTGATGAAAAGGAAATTTATGATGCAATATTCTAACAGAACTGATTGGCTACACATTGTACAAAAGCTTCTTACTCCATCTTTTTTGTCTCTCTCTAGGGCTCCATGCATAAACTCCATGGACACATCTTCATTTTCATCCAGCCACTGTAGCACAAACTGTAAGAACCATCTGCGAGGGAAGAAAAAGATGTAAAGAGTTAATTATTAATAATAATAATTTCTTGGAGGTTCATCGATCATTTAAGGTCTCTAACAAGACAAGGAACTACAGTTATAATACAATAATATATGCATTCATTGTACCAGAAGGCAGTCTATGCATGCAGCAAATGCCTTATAATATTAATCAGTTCCAAGTTCACATTTTCTTCTTATGTTTGTTCAAGTCTTGGACACTTACGACGGGTAGTCGGGGACAACACCCTTAAAGCTCGGCAGCTCCTTGACATATTCATTGTAGAGCCACTTGACCTTGAAGTGCAGGTTCATGTAATCAGCGCTCTTACACAGCCTGTGCTTCTCATGCTCTGTGGATGATACAAAAAACAAAAACAGCCTGAGAGGGGAGTTTTGAAGTCCTGGGATGTTTAAATGAGCGAGACAGGGCTGGAGTGGGAAGGGCAACCTAAACCCACTGAATGGTTTTTTTCCAGACTCATAAGGGATCAGTCTGTCACAGTTTGAAGTGGATGACAAACTGGTTCATCAATGTGGACGTGTGGCAGCAACAATTCATAATCACACACATTTATGAAGACCACTGATTAACGATGTTCATTCTAAATCCAAGTTCTAATCTAAAATTACTCCAAGGACAGGTGAGAACTGGCTAATATGACAGAAAAAAAAATGCATCATTACAAAAGCCTAAAATTAAAACAGAAAGACAACATACATGCACACACACCCACACACAAAGTATACCTAATACGCACAATATCCAGACATGAAAGTGATCTAGAGATGGTTTTCTTTTTTTTTTTCTGATTTAGGTAGAGACACTATCTTTGGGAGTAATTCTAAAAGTCAGTACTTCAATTATTTTGTGAGCTTTAACTCCTACTTTAAAGTTTTAATTTCAAAGCCCTATCTGCAGTGTGTGCAAACTTGGGGCTTTAAAATTTTCATTGTAGTGCAGATTCAACTAAACTGAGTCTATCCAGAATGCAGACAGTATCCACCCAACCATTTTGTGCCCACTGGGGTGTCACACGAATTGCAGATTCGGGCTTTATGTCAAAAAAAGCATTGAGTCGTATTAGACAGTGCACTCCCATCAAATGGTATGCAAGACCCACATCACTATGCACAACACCTTAATGATTTTGCTCAGAAATCACCAAGTATTTGAGGATCATTTTAGCAAGCTACTCTTCTACTTAAGTATTTTTTTTCACACAAGTACTCTCCTCTTCACTCCAGTATCAGTTCTTTCTGAGCAAAATCCTTCCATCTCAGAGTGCCCCCAATTCTGAACCATTTTCCATAATTTTTTCAATTAATGCCATCTGAAAATGAAGGGGTCATCACTCCTGTATTTTATTCGTTATGATAGTGATAGTCTGCATAGTGGGATTGATCTTGAGGACAGGGGGTAGGATAAAAGCTCACTGCCTCTGGGGACAGGTGGTGCTATACAGCACAGCACAGAACTGCAAAGAACAGAGAGACTCCTGGGAGACATAAGCAGCTTTCACACCCTGCACAGTTATTATTTCGCTCTTTTGCTTTCTGCACAGCATAGTATCTTTTCTGCCCAGAATTTCTCCGTTCTGTCCTCATCTCTCTTACCATTACCAGCTTCACTGGAGCTTTGTTCATCACTCATTTTCTTACCCTCCACTTCGTCAGCTTTACCCCTGACTTACTGTACATGTGACTCCACAATACAACATCCATGCCATGAAGAGAACAGAGAAGGGCAACAGACTACACTATAGTGTCTAACAATTTGATATTGTATTACATAGTCAGTGGGAGCCTAAGAGACATATTTAAGTACAACAGGACTGTGATCTGTCTTGTATTTTCAGGGACAGGGGAGGTTAAGGCACACACTGTGTGAAATGTGGATGTCGAGAGAGACAAATAGTAGATGTGTCTCCGGTTTTCACCTTGATATCTACTCTTTCATGCCATTAAACCTCTTTAGTTACAGTAAACTGAGTTTCTTAAATAAAAACAAACGACTGTACAACCACCACCCTCCACAAGAGCTAGCTCCATCAGTAGCAAGCTAGCCACAATGGTGGCTGCAAACAACACTGCCGAGCCAGAGACGGTGTAGTGAGACCAGACAAGACCCTGTTCAATTTGTTTCAATGATGCTGACAGAAGCCATGTGCCCAGAACTGTTTGACAAGCCCCTGGAACTTGAGAGGGCCAATCGTTCTTTCCTTCCCAAGCCCAAAGGTGGAGCTACCTCCAGAGCCACCATAGAGTGTTCTCATCAGTACCAAGACAAAGAGCGTGGTTTGTGTTGTCAAGTTCCAAGTCAAGAGAGGCAAGTCCCAAGTCGGGTCTTCAGTCAAAACTGACAAGTCCAAACACGAGTGGTAGGGTACTATAGATCTACACCACCACTTCACTACAGAACGTCTCACCCTGCTCCATCTCGTTGTCATCAACATTATCCATGACTGAAAAACAGAAGAGGATAAATAAAAAAGACAGGAATGAAGATGGAAAAACAGAAGCTGACACAGTGCTTAATGACCAGGCTTTGCACAGACGCACACTAATCACCACCTGCAGACATACAGATTATTGACAGTCACTGTGGGGCTGAGAGCCTGGCTCCCTCACTGTTTGACACACATTCATGTCCGCACACTATCATATGCACATACACTGAAACAGGAGAGGGATAAAAAAAAAAATCATGTTTGAGTTACTCTGTTGAACGTAAAATGAAATATCAGTGCAAAAGAAAGGTGACAAGGGAAAGGACAGTATGCTGTATATTTAATTTGACACAGCAAATTAAGAGAAGTGGACAGATAGACTGGACATCAGAAACCAACTGAGACTCACCTTCCATACCGTACTTCATGTCTTGTGCAAACAACGTCCACATAACCTCTGCGGACACCTTCCCTACGTTCAGCTCTTGAGGAAACCTGGAGAGAAATGAAAGCCAAAGCTGTCACGTACCAGTGTAAGATACAGGTACACATTAGTTCAGAGACAGCTATACAAGAGTTGCTTCATTAAGCTTGCATTCATTAATCAGTGGTAGTCCAACCACTGGCAAGCTCTCCCTACTGCCTAGCTGATCAGGCTATTAAAAACATGATATTAAACCCATGGGTTCCCACATTCATGTGGGCATCAAATTCAAAAACTTTTCAATGACTGTCAAGGTCTTGTTTGATAAAATCAACTGTGTAAATTTGGCATGATTTAGTGCAAGACATAACACTGTTCAGTTTTAGTAAAGAGTAATCAAACCAAGATCTCCGTGAGGCCTGACCTCTAGTGTGCCTGGTCCGTGGTGGCAGGGGATATCACCACCACTTTTATGCTATGTGTGGCGACATCATCTGCCACCAAGAAGCAGGCAACCTACTTTTTACCAATAGATGTCAGGCTTCACAGAGATTTGGGTTTGGGATTTTGTTAACATTTAACTTATGATTTTGTCAAACCAAAAACTCCTGATTATCAAATACCTTAAACAACTTGTTTCATTTTTTCCAAATCCCCAAGACAGACAAACTGTGTCTGTATAGCATTATGTCAGAATCCAGCAGCTGTTTTGGAATTGTGACTAGTTTTGGTTCACTGGTCAGAAAATATGTTTGGAATAAAACATTGGGAAAAAAAAAATCCTCCTTATTTCCAATTGCTGCCAAGCGGGAAAACTGTTGTGATTTGCTCAAGTGTGTCTTACTATTTTCAAAGAGTAAAGTTCTGGGCATAAGAGTGTATTCTGATTTACTAACTGGTTCAGAACAGGCGTGTAGGAGTTCCTGTCCTCTTCAATGATGGAGACAATGAGCGTGATGAGTTTGGGCCAGAAGTCCAGGTTCTTGATGCTTGGACCCTGTTCCTCCAGCGAGAGCTCCTCCTTGTTCTGGATTAAAACAGAACACAATCAGTCACTAACACACACACACAGTGATTCACCATTTTGGTGTTCTTCATTTCATTAATAACATGGATTTCAGTAAATGATGTGCATTTATTTCTTCTAGACAGTATACGCTAAAAAGATTCCTCTACAAAGCCCATAAGACAAATCAGTTGGATTTTCCCCCTGCCTCGCAGAGAGATCAAAATATCCTACAAACAAATATCAGGACTGTCCCATCTCTCATCCCAGAAATGTCTGGGAAATTGTCCTTTTTTTCAGATAAGCCAAAGCCAAAGCTTCTTCTCTGACATCTTGAATCAGGCATTGTACTTGACTCCTGTAAATGTGCTGATGCTCCTGACTCCCTTGGCTAATCACCACGTGACTCACCGTGTCCACAGGTTGGTACTGTCTGCTGTACAGCTCATGGCAGTTATTGAAGATGTAATCGTAGGTAGAGTTGAGGCAGGCCTTGACACAGTCCCTCACCACCTGGCTAGCTCTGGGTGGAGACTGTAACTCCTGCACCTGAACACCAGATGGATATTGAGTCATTGGTGGTAAATGGCTGATGACATTCATTTACTATGTTTACGTGCACACATGAAATCAGATTATTGTGAGTGAGCGGACAGGAAATAGGATAATGTATTTACATGTGTTACCTTACTGTGATTACCTAAAAAGGCTGTTACATAAATAAGCTTGTATGATTTCCTCAAACTTTGTGCCTCTGTTCCCGAGGGTTCTTTTCTAGCTTCCTTATATTTACACCTGCAGTAACGCAGTAACCATAACTTTATTAAGCATTATTCATTGCTTAATAGAACAGAATAGTTTACACTATCTGAAGCATTTTGGGTGTGTTTATCGAGTCAGTTTCTTTATCCGCTCTCTTTTCCTGCAGATACTCACATGTAAAAAACCATTCCAAAATCTGAGATTTTTTTCCCAGCAGAAATCAACCTGTTAACTAGGGCTTAATCCCTTACCTTGATTATGGAAATTGGCTTCTTCATTTACATGGCATTTGAAAAATAAATAACCCGACTAATAACCTGATTACTTAAGTGCATGTAAATGCAGAGATTGACATTTTGATGTGATTTATACTTGTGCAGCCGAGATTAAGAATTCTCACCTGGCAGATTGGAACACAAATATAGGTCACCAGACATTATTACAACAAGGTAGTCACAACAGAGAATATTGCACAAATGTTTCAGGTGACACTTCATGGCCAAGTGTGTAAAAATGTTGATCTCATTTAAAAAGCACCTGTTGAGATCCTATGAAGAAAAACTAGAGGAAACAAATGGCTGTATGAAATAGTATTAGCCTTAACCTGGCACACCAGATAGTTTGTTACACAGGAACATCTGAGAAGTCATCACTGGAAACTGTTTGGAAAAGGGCAGGTACTTTCAAAAAAATTCTTGCCAGGTGATTGGATGAGCCATCTGTCTATCATGGGCTAACTTCAACCAATCAGACCAACGAATATGACGTAGTAGGAGAGCAACGGAGAGGAAACAACAACAAGCTAGAATCTAAGAAACTTTGACACCTAGCAGGCAAGTTGGTGTATCTACCAATAAATATAATGAATATTCAATGAAGAAATACTCTCCAGTTCAGATATAACTGATGCTATACCAGCACCTACGTTAACCTCTTTAGGAGCCACCATTGTTGCTGCTTTTTGCCGTTGTCACACATAAACCATGCCCACTGCTTCCAGTTGGACGCCGACTGGTCCAAACCACTGTGGTTCGACCAAAAGCCAGTCACTTGAAGCCTGGCAAAACGGATTCTCACACGATCGTGATCTTGCGAATCCAGCTGCTTTGCATGGAGATATTAGCCTACCTTCATCCTGAAGAAGGTGATGCTGGTTAGAAGGTCCACAGTGGATTTCAAGTCCTGAAGGCGGTCCTTACTGCTGGCAGGGAAGTGGTTCTGTAAGAGCAAAAGAAGCGTATTTGATTTTAGTTCCGGTATATGAATAAAGAGGAGAAAAAAAAGATGGATAGATTTTTTTGGGCAATATGCGACAAAATACACTGAAGACATATTTCACCATAAAATAAATAGACACCAGTGACAAATATGCATGTCAATTTGGATAGCATAGGGACTTTAACAACTGCATGATGCATTACAATCCAATCAAACACTGTAAACTGGAGCGGATTTCAAATTTATACATAGTAGACACTAAGTTTTAATTCATTGATAATGTGTAATATTCACACAAATTGTTTGGGTTTGATTTCTCAAAGTATACATAGACTAGGATAAAGAGTAAGGAATACGTAAACTAGTTTTATCGTTTCTGTTTTTTTTTTTTTTTTTTTTTTTTTTAATAAAAAATCTTACTCGTCCAAATAGCCAAATTCACAAAATATTTGTTGACTTTCATTTCAGGCAGTTGTATTTTTTCACAGTGGCCTAATGTGTGCACCAAACGTGTTGTGTTATATGTTCAAAAGGAAAAAAAAAATAATTTGAGGAACATCAAGCATTGCTTTATACTAAATATCAGTGTTATATATAAAATATATAGCACTTGTATACATCCAATCAAAATCTTACCCTATAAGTAGAAAGGTCAATGCGCAAGGAATTGTGTAGCTGGTCCAAGAGCTTGACAAAGCGCTCTTTCTATATGGGAAAGAAGACAAAACAGAGAGACTGAAAAATGAGGAAATGATGATAGATTAGAGGGCAGGGAATTAGAACAGACAGCTGTGGAGAGAGACAAATCATGTTGCCAGGTTATGTATGTACAAGAGTGTGGAAAGACCTAAAGAGAGAAAGTGCATGCATGTGTATAAAGTTAAGAAGAGAGAACATATAGAGGCCAGAGACATCGAGTGTGTGTGCGCGTGTGTATGTACTAATACAAACCCCAAAGTTGGAGGCAGCAAAGCGGTCGGAGGCGGACACATTGGTGGAGGCGGTTGTGTGGGCGTAGAAGGCATTGATATTGGCCAGCAGGGTGCTCATCACCGCAGGAACCCCGGGACACATGTACTTAGAAGACAGACAGGCAAAGTGCCTACAAAGACAAGCAGAGGGTAAACATTGTGAGGACCTGGTAAGCTGCACTCCTCTCCCTGCAATTTCAACCAACTCACAACTACACAGATGTTTTACTATCATGGTGGCAGGATTTTGGTGTCATAACATGAGACTACACCGTGACTGCCTGTGCCTCTATTTGCCCAGCTACTGCCCTCTCAGGAGTCTTGTCACCTAACGATCCCTATTAGGAATGACCATTTCATCTCTCCCATCGGCTACTTGGCACGTTTAGGCTGAGGGATGGCCCACTGGAGTGTGCTTTGTGTGAATGATGGGCCCAGCTAACAGGCATCAGTATGGAGGATGACATTTCATGGAGACAGATCCATCCTCTGCCCATTTATAATTGACATTCCTTCATTTGGAGGCCAACAGGGAATGACAACAGCATCAAATGGCACTTTCATAAGAGAGCAAGAGGAGGAAGCGAGGGCGAGGAAGAGGGGGGATGAAGAGGGAGGGAAGGTGACGGACACACAGACAGGTAGAGAGAGCTAGGGAGACATGCCATTAGTCCAAGGAGATATCGCAGACTCACGTCATAGCCTGGTAGATGGACTCAATCCCGTAGCGCATGGCAAACTCGTCCACTATTTCCTGTGCCACATCGTCGAAGTAGACTTTCCATGCATCGTCGCCGCGAGCCTCAGGGATTTTCACCACACCCTGGCCCAGGACATCAGTTGAATGGTGGAATAGGTTCTGGGATGGAAAGAACCATTGTTTTAAAGTGTTAAAAATCTATTTGTGGTACTTTCACTTCATTAAATAGTATGAATATTGGAATATAAGGATGAGGTTTTTAACAGAGAGACAGTCAATCAGCAGAGCTACAGCATCACCACTGTTAAAGTGACCTTGAGCAAGAACGAAAATCCCTAATTATGATTACTAAATATTAGTAAGGAACAGGAAATATGGAGAGGCAAGGCACAGTGTGTTAACAGAGGTTTTAATAAATCTGAACTGTTGGTGTCTTGCTCACTACTTTGACAGTACATGACTGTTAATGGTCAAATCACCTATAGTGATATTTAACTACAATATTTAACTTCAATATTTTTATTATGAAGTTGCCTCTCTAAACACTAGTTCATAAAATAATTGGGTATTTCCCTAAGACTGCTAAACCTCTATAAAATCGGATGTGTTTAATTCATCAATAGAGACATTGTTATTTTATTATTCATTTATATATTTATTGATTAAGCATCTATCAAGTGCAATTAAAAAAATACTACAGGTAATTGTACAGAGATAACAGATGTACAGATATCTCTGCATCATACAGAGATCATTTTCATCTTACTCTCCCTGTGCAGGTGAAGCACAGGGGGAGGGTTCATGAGGTGGTTACACATAATGTTCAATTTACTTTTAGAATCCTAATCTTTTCAGCATCACTGAAAAAAATGTGAGTCTGAGGTGGTTTTGATATTAGATGGTAGAAGAACGTTCTGTGTTTTTAGTTGCCTTTGTAAATACAACTGTGGCCTCTATAGATCTAAAATGGCCACATAAAGTAAAGTGCATAATACCTCATGCAAACAAGTGTACTGGACATGGTAGGGGGCCACTTTCTCCTCTCCTTTGATCTCCACGCTGATTTGGAGGCGAATGGCACCTGACACAGCTGACTTGTCAGTTCTCTTCTCTGTAAGGTACAGTATGTAATAATAGTTATGCAGCCACAGGGAGAAAAGAGGATCTTAATTCATAACTCCAATCCAGATCTGTCACACTGAGGCAAATGAAATCTGGTCTGCTAACACAAGACTAATTACAGACTATTAACATGGCAGTTCTATTGTAGGGGAACTGTTTCTCCAGTTTGATGACAGTGCAGAGCCTGTAACACTAATAGAAATCCTCCAGCTGATAGTGAAGAGCACAGTGGCAGAGGGCTGCATGGATCAGCGCCTGATAACCGAGGACACTTTGGTTGGCGCTCTTCTGGAGGTGGAGTTCTTGGTGGCTCACCCCTGCTATTTGCCATGACAGGCGCATCATTAGGTGTAATTTGGGGGAGCGGTCGATTTCCGACTGAAGTGCTGCTACTTGATAATCACAGATCGCCTCTCACTGTGAGGCAAAAGGGAGAGAATGAAGAGGACATGGGAGTGGAGTGCTGGAGTAGAAAGAGAGAAAGTGGTGGGAGAGTAAGAGATGCTGAGATGGTGGAGCTGTAATATGTGACTTAAGAAATCCTTGATTTCTCTAAAATTCACTGGTGCTCCCCTTCACAACTCCTGACAGCATTCATCTCTGGTTCACATGATTATTATCAGAGAGATGCTAAACAGAGTACTTCATTTTTCTCACTTGAAAAGAAGAAAAAGCAGATTCATAAGCACATTCATATTCAATACCGTGTTGTTCCAGTGGCAGATTTGTTGTTGTCATGGTGGAGTCAATTTCAGCACTGTAATCAAGTAGGCAAAAGATATGCCTGGTGCCTCGAGATTGTAAACTTAATCACATAAACACAAATTCAAATTGATAAAGTGCATGTAGGAGAGAGTAGTTCATCCCAGACAGTAAAATGTCTTGAGGGGGTTATCCATCAAAAAGATCTGAGTAAAGACAGATGATGCCTGCGGCTCAATCTATCAATTAACTCCTGGGAAATGTTTATAGCTCAAACAGTATGCTCACGTCACGTCTGGATAAAAGCTGTTTGTTAACACCCAACAACAAAGCAGACAGAGTTTGAAGGAAGACACAGAGAGAAAGAATAAAACCCCACAGACAAGGCAGTGTGTCTGTGCAATAAAAGTGACAAGATCAGGAAGAGGCTTTATCGTGAGATGACCGTATCTGCTCCATAACACCGATGACATATCTGCTCATCCACAACCTTTCATAACTTCCAAGATAGCTTTCTACAAACTGTCCAGTCAGTGCTTGCACTTGGTAGAACAAGGGATCAACCCATCAGTCCCTGTGAATTTTTAATGACTGGGTTTCAGACCTCATTTTAAAACATTATCAACAATTCAAAAGGAAACATGACTGACAAAACACTATCATTTTACTTATTTCAAGTAAATGAGTTAAGATGTTTCTATGAAACAAGTGAATTTTCTTGAAATGAGTCTGCAAGTGCAATGGGATTCATTTAAAATTTCTTAGAATAAGTTTGCTGGTAAAGCCAATGTAGCCAGTCAGGACAATGTGGGCCTTGGGGCTCCTTGTCTGGGTAATTGGCCAGTAAAAATGTCACTACTGGTGAGGGAGATGTGGGTAATGAGGTCCATACAAATCACTACAAGCACCACAAAGGAGGATTATTTAGAAGCCAAACCGTTGCCAGCATACAGATGTGGCAAACACTGCAAACTGACCAAGAGGTAGATATATCATTCATTAAGACAAAGTACTGTGCACCAGCTAATGAAATACAGGTTACTGTGATTTTCCTGCAGGCTAGGCAGACAGCTTTACTAGGTAGAGCAGACAAGATGAACAGCAGGGAATGAAACTGAACGTATATCATGATCTGTACGCTAAAGGACATAAAATATGTACACTGAAATGCTGTCTTAATTATCTTAGGTGTTGTATTTTCTCAACAGTCAGGCACCGAGAGGTACTTGGACCTTTCAATGTTGATTACATAGCACTCCAACAGCCATACTGTGAAAAAGTGCTCAACATAAATCGTAGTCTTGGGGGCAATGAGGCAAGTGACAACTGGTTGGAGGTCTGTGAAAAAACACACTATCAAGGAGGTAAATATAATCACTGTGACTGTGACTGTGCCAGGTAATATAAGTATTAAGTAGTATGACTAGTCAAACTGTTCCTTTACTACACAAGTGCAAGCATGCAGTGTGGCAAAAACAGTGGAACAAAGACAGTGGGACGTAGTACAAGTATAATGTTAGGCAAAATTTTAGAAGCTTACTTCAAAGCAAGAAAGTGGTTGTGAAAATGTTTCTTTGCAAATGACTATTCATAGTATTGCTTTAGGACTGTGCCCTAAAGCAACACTAACCTAGAACATTATTTTAAAAATATACCCAGAGCTGTTTTACCACTCTCCTCATCTACAGCATATTTTATCTGAGTAATACAGGAAAAGGACAGAATACTGACCCAGGTTGTACCAGACATCCATCTCTCCACTCAGTGTTCGAACTTCGATAATACTCTGACCCAGGAAATCATCAGACTCCCTCTTGAGACGCTGCTTCACCCTAGACTTGATGTCATCATCCTCATCCCACACACGTACTTTGATTCGGTCTGAGGAGTTGTGGCACTCGCTGACAAAAAACAAATACATAAAATGGTGTGAACAAAATGCATTATGCAATAATGATTATTATTATTATTATTTTTTTTTTAGAAAAATAACATGACTGGTGAACTATCACTTAAGAACAAATGTTTACTCAGTTATGTGTAAACTATTTCAAAAACAGGTTAAAAATGTAGACTTTGTATCATGAATCCCAAATGACGTGAGGTTGGTGTTCTTTCTTTCAGTAATTTTATTTGACAAATATAAGAAAGAATACAAACCCACACGCCAGATAATAGGTGAACACTGAGCAACAAGAAAATATTGAATAAAAACACAAAAAGGGAAGGGGGCACAGAGAGAACACAATTAAAATAACACTAAAGTAGAATTAAGAAACGATGGTAGTAAGCTTTACAGGTCACTCTCAGTAGTACACTGAGGGCAATTACTGTACATATTACTGTACATATTATTTGCACTGATATTAGAAAACTATACATTTCTCCATTCAGTAAATCACTAATTTAGGGCCTGGTATAGACTACGCAGCAATGTGCTGTGCCTTTGCTATATGATACCACTGGATTTCATGTTAAAGAAAGAACTGCAGGTCTCTTTTTAGAAAATCTCTGTCAATCTCCCAAGGCTGTAGAGATCAAGTACATTTTGAAATTATTGATATACAGTTGGTTTTTATGTTGCAATCCATAATTGAAGTATTGGCTGTTGTTTACTGACTTACTGTCTTACAAAAGTCACTATAATTTAAGAAATAAAAAACTTTGCAAGAAAACAGTAAGTGTTTCCCAGACAGTTTTATCCCAGTTAAGAAATGCTGCCGAAGTCACCAGAGTTATTGGGCTACATTTTACAACCAAAATATTTTGGTGACTCACAAGTGAAACTTTTCCTCCCAGACAGGATTGAGGTTCCCATAAATGGTCTTGGTTCTTTTCTTGGTCTTTCCCACCTGGACGGTGACATAGGGATCGCTGGACCCAGTCTTGTCTTTCGCCTGAAGACCTTGGGCACAAAAGACTACGCAGACACAGAGAGCCCATGAAATAATGAACAAACAATCACAACAAACAGCCTCCTCCCCTCCGGCGACAGGTACAAACTAGCCATTAACACCACTTCACATCCATCCCCAACAGACTGTAAAACAACAGCCTGACTTGAATATGGGCCTAGGAATGTTCAGATAACACTTTTTTCAACAATTCTTTTTTACTGTACATCTTATGCAATGTAGTGTTGTTGAATGTGTTTGAATGCACTGTATGTTGTATTCTCCCTCCACAGACAAAGCTCTAAACAAAAAATAAAACTGTCTGATCAATGAGGATTATTATCATGAGGAATATTACCATATTGATGCTGAACACTAATATGTCCACTCCTTCATTCATGATTTTTACTTCACTAGAGGGTACCTGTGATTGTGATCTTGGCGGACCACTTGGAGGTACCATCCAGTACACTCTGTTTAATGGTCTTCATCTGCTGAGCATGGATGGCTTTGCTAATCACAAACACATCCCTGATGACATCAAAGATCTCTGGTTTGTTCCTCTCCCTGATCTTCATCCTGTCTTTCATGGCCATGATGATATTTTGGGTCCGGTCTTCAGCTCCATGCTTGGAGCTCTTCTCCGCAGCACCTAAAGAATCAGCAAAATCATTCATATAGCTGAACAGAAGCAGATTTTTTGGATAGCCTGAACAAAGTAGGATTTTTCATACATATAATCTCTTTGAGCCAAGCTAGTGATTTCAAAAATGTGAAACATCAGAATGATGAATATCTGGTACAGGAAACCTCTCTGACCGTAATTCTTAATCACTTACAGCCACCAATCAGTTAGGCAACCCTGAATGTCATCAATCCGAGGACCCGTGTGGCAAAAGGATTATGTTGTATACACACACTACCAATTGTGATAATTCACACCAGTCTACACCACAACAGTCTGCTGGGACAACATGTGCCTTGATGTTTAAATTGCTTAGTCAACTGTGGCACGGCTATGTTTTCTGTATTCAAGAATATCTGTGCCAGCCCAACAAAAATGCCATCCGAGACAATCTCCCTTTCACTTCACTCATGACCAGTTTCTTTCATCTCAGTCTCTTGAGGCGGTACTCACGCTGCAGACAGTCTGCATTCAGCAGCTCTTGACACTTCTCATGGCATTTCACCCCGCACTCTGAGCAACGCATTCCTTGGCGGGCGATCCCCCACAGCAGCCCCTCACACTCATAGCAGTAGGTGGGTGTAGTGGCCGTCCACACCTCAAAGTTATGTGGTGTGGTGCAAGATATGGGGTAGATGAGAGCCTGTAAGGTCTTCTTGTACACATGGTTTTTCTATAGGAGGGAGATATTACAATTGTGTTTAATGGACTTTCTGCTATGTTAGACACAATGCAGGGAAAACACAGGAAAGAGAAAAAGGCCATGTTGGATAACAACAGTTATGACCTACACTGTAGCTCACAATAACAAAATCATGCTATACATGTGCGCTGGTGTCCCAATGAGACACCAGCATACCATTAGACCATTGAGTTTTGAAACTATAACCTTCTTTTTGTGGAGAAGATCATCGGTATGATCAAAATAACACAGAAACTTGATTACGTAACTGTAAAAGTTACTCACCAACTCCTCGTCTTTGATTGAGGAGCGTGCAGCCATTGCAGAAGCGATCCCTGCCTTCCTGGCTTGGACCAGTGACTGAACAACATGTCACAGACAAATAGTTTAGCTAACACAGAAACCTATTTACAGCTCAATCCACAAGAATGAAGGTCAGTGAGGTTAAAAAGGTGGCTGGAAGGGTTGCAAGGGGTGGTCAGTGAGCTGATACATTTTTTTTTAGTGGATTGTTAACACATGATCAGAAAACCCATGTGAGTACTATAGGGAAGCAACACAATTTTAAGCAACTAGTGAGAAAGGTATTACTGGCAGGACAAAGTTAATATTAGTAGCAACAATAAATAGCAACAGAACCCATGAATTTTGGTTTGAGTGTTAGTATGTTACTGAGGTGAGTATACCATTGCCATTGTTATAAGTGTCTCAATGAGGTTCTGTAGGTAAAGATGGAAATAAAAACTGAGGGGGAAAATATAGTTGATTTCTTGATTATATTTTTAATGATAATATCAAGTAGGAAGGAAAGCTACCCAGGACAAAGAGGATGCATGCAAACTTGTTAATTTGTATAAACTCAGAGATCTATGATTCATTATCCACTACATAAAGAGAGCAACATGCTATACACATACATGTTTGATGCATCTACTGTTTAATTTGTCCTACTTGATATTTTCTCTTTAGTAGAAGAGGGAGTGGCAGTTGGGTTCTATTAACTTACCATAGCCTGACCAAGGAGAGTGAATGCATTCAAGAGAGTTGTGGGGAATAGTTTCAGGTTTAAGAGAGGAGGGAGAGAGAAATTAGCAGTCTGATTTCATATTTGTCTCCATTTGTTGATAACAATCTCATCCCAAATTCACCTCAAATGTAAAAGCATACTGTAACTGTGACTTTTGTGCTGGTATCACAAATAGACAGACATGCACTCACAAAGAAAGAACAAAACAAACAGGATTACTAGAAGAGCAAAGGACTGAGAGGACAGTACTGACCACATCGCTGACCAAGGGGATAGGCTTCTTTTTACGCAGGTCTGGCATGCTGTCAATTCCATACAGACCAGATCCACCACTACAAAACCAAAAGGAAGTGTAAATATAAAAATTTAAAAATTAATAATTAAAAAAATAAATAAATAAACATAGTTGCAGCTTAAGTGCAACTTTGGTGCTTCGTTAAGTTATTATTATCATTTAAAATGTACAAACATGATACTTTCTTACTTACCCTGGTTCGACCCAGGCCTGTCTGGAATTAGGTTCTTCATCTCGTACCTGCAAAATTTTAAATATGAGACTTCACCCCTTACAGTACAGTACACTAGATATAACACTGTATAATGAGAACAGGGAAGTAATGGAAAGTTAAAATTGGTTGAGTTTCACCCCTCGGATGTTGTAAAGCATGCAAACCTGAATGAAAACAAAGTATGATCTACACTTTTACTTAAACCGCTTGCTCAAACAAATGTTGCTAAAATTGTCTCATGTGAAATGCAACGAAGGACTAAAATGATGCAGGTACCAAGCCACTGAGACAGTTCTATTTCACAGGTTAAGACAGATAAAACCTGCTAAAATAACTTTTTTGCCTGCAGCTTGTTGTAAACATCAAGTCAGATAACTTAAGGAGAAGTAGATCAGACAACCCCTTGCAACAGTTTTTCCAAAAACACAACTGAGGAGTGACACATATACACAAGGACTTTCAGTTCTCACTCCAAGGTAAAGTTTTTCATCAGTCTGTGCACATTCCCTTTTTCAGACCACTGAGGTTAGGAGTTAAGGATCCCTCCGGGGCTCACTCTCACAGTATGGGGCTGTGATAGTGTTTGAAAAACTTCTGGGGGTAATATATAGCATATCTGCTCTTACACTAACACTAGAAATACAGGAGAGAATGTGTGCTCTAAGCTACAACGGGAACAAAATCCTCTATTGATTATTAAAATAAATAAATAAATAATTGTAGGAAGGAGACAAATCAATATATGTCTTTTCTGTGGTGAGAACATAGAGTTTTGATAAAGACCACTCATCTACTCCATGAAATTCACTTCTATATACACACTTATCTGCTCTTTGTCTGAACAATTAATTTGCTTGATCTTATCTATGAAAAGAAAAAAAAAAAAAAAAAAAAAACATGAAGTGTGCTGAGGAGTCCATCACACAAGCATCACCAAACTCAGTAAATCAAATTACAGTTAAACAAATCCAGTGAAGTGGTACAACAAATAAAATGACATGAAATGACATAAAATAAAATAAAATAAAATAACCATAATCTGTTGAATCAAAACTAAAATACAAGAACTGCAACAGAAATTAAACCAAATTACAACAAATAAACAAACAAAAACAGCACAATTACCTGACAGTGACAAAGATAACAGAAATACAAGATATTAACTTATGAAGGGAATTAATATTGTATGAGTAACCTGATCTTCTTCTTTGGTAAACTCTGCAAAGGAAAAAAAAAATCACAGAATAATCAGAACTGGATAAAAATAATGCAGTGGAGCAAACTAACCTGAGCACATATGCATAACATGGTGTTAGAGAGGGCAACAAGTATCACCAAATATAGCAAACTAACTTTCAATATATCGATTTAATTTCCTCATTAACTGTGTTAAGATTAATTTTTGCTTTAACTGCTGGGCTTGCAGGTGCCAGTGTCGAAGGTTAAAGACATAATCCACAGAAATACCTGGGTTACACTCTTCTTGTGACTGGGATCCTTGGGACCCTTGAGAACCATGGGACCCCTGGGATCCCTGAGCAGATTTTGACAGTCTATGATGGCTTTGCTTCTTTTCAATCAGAATGCGTTGGAAATTAGCTATGCGCTCTCTGTGACCTCCATTTGTTGGTCTTCCAAGGCCTGACTCATCAAGGGTGTCATCCTCCCCTATTGGAGTTAATCTCAGCTCATCCAGATCGGGCCCTGGATCCACTGGGCTCTGGCCTTGCCTTCCTGGACAATGGTCTGGAGTCAGGTCTGTGTTGGACAGCTCTCCATCTGTTGGACATTCTCCTCTGCTGTCAGAAAGCTCTATAGAGTGATACTCAGTGGGGGTGCAGGGAGAATGGCTCACTTCATTTAAGGATGTTGGAACGGAGCATGACAGGTTCTCATGTGCTTGGCCACAATCCACATAGACTGAAACCTCACTGTCCTCTTCCTTCGGAGTGCCAAACTGAGTGTGATTCTCTGACAGACTAATATCTCCCTCTGTATATTGGGTACTGCTCTGCTCCTCTGTGGGTTGACTGGACTGTCTGAGAGGAGAGGGGGCTGCCTCTGAACCACTGTCATCTTTCAAAAATTCAGGGCTGGAGCCTTCTAGCTTTTTCAAAGCCCCTTTCAAGGCTGACCTAAAAGTGAGCACTGCCTTACTGAAAGTTTTCACATCAAATCCTGCTGTGGAAGCCTTGGCCGTGCCCTTAGAATCTATTTCATCAGGGTCCCTTGACACCCACTCTCCTGTGTCATCCATGGAGAGGCTGTGCTCTGTCCATTCCCTGTCTAAACTCTCAGCAGACCCTGCATCTGGAGTGTTGGCAGACAATGGGCAGCCATCACCTGGTGAATGTGCTTCTAGGTACCCATCATCACAGTCTGTCAGCAGTACAGTGGAACAACTCAGGCTCCTAGAAGGCTCACTGCCTAGTTCATCTGCATAGGCATCCATGGTGTGGTAACCAGAACTCCGGGAGTAAGGGCAATTTGCAGCACAGTCACACTCTAAGTTTCCCTCTTCAGCCTGCAGCCTGGGAGGCCTCCAGTCCACCATGCTGGAGGAACTAGAGGGAGAATTGTAGTGGTGTCCAAAGAGCAATGAGAGGTGCTCAGAGCTATTATGCGAAGAATGGCCAGGTGTGCTGCTTTGTGTCTCCTCGGTGGTGCACCTGTCCCACATACCTAGGCAGTTCTCCACTTCTTCTCCACTGTTAACACAAGAGCAGATGTCCTCCTCACTCCAACCTCCCTCTCCACTTGCACTGTGTTGCATGTCAGCAGAGGCCCACCTGTCATACTCTGCATCACCAGAAAGGAATCTGTTAACTCTATCTGGACAGATGGAACTGTGACATGAGGACAAAGAGCTGGTGCTGTGGCAGTCAGGGCCACACTGCTGCTCAAGATAGCAGAGGTTGGATCTCCTGGGGACTGTAGAGTGCATGTCTGAACTTTGGTCTGAATTCTCTTGGTCTGTCTGTTCTGACTGGTGAGTAACTAGATCATCTCTCCACTGGTTAAGTGACCTGTGGGATAATATAAGTCCTGAATCTTTGTCACAGTCCTGTTGATCCAGCAGTGGACTGGTGGGTCTCCCATGGATGGATGTAATGGCATTCTGTCTGCCCAAGCTCCCTCGCCTGGCTTTGGGTCTCTGAGAAAGAGGCTTGGGTTTGGGCGTAGCTGAGGCACCAGAGTATAGCTCACCTATTTCACTGAGCACAGCATCCACACAGCAAGAGACCTCGTCCACTGATCCTCGCACAGAAGTGAGATACTGCCTCAGATCTGAGATTTCCTCCTGAATCTTGTTGATACCTTTCAGTTCTTTAAGGATATGTTCTACTATCTTGCTAGAGCCTTTCTCTGTCTCTTCATCCTCCATCTCTTCATCCTCTTCTGCATTTTTGATTCTTTCACTGGCCCTGGGTACAGTATCATCCACAACCCCAATGCCATCCTGGCAATCAGAACTGCTGTTTTCCCCAGATGGAGTGAGGTCTGAGAGGTCAACTGTGGTGCGATTGCCATGGACAGTACAGGGAGCCTTGATGTGGCACGCCTTACTCGGCTCTAGTCCCACAAAAACAGGTGTGTTCAAACCCCTTGTATGTCTGTGGCCATTGGGTAGAATGCAGACTTCTGTTATCTCTCTGCTGGAATGGTCTCTCTTCAGGCCACAGATGAACATGTCCTCTTCCACCTCAACTGATGAAAGTTCACAGAGGGCACTCTCCCCTGGCCCTTGCAGGAACTTCTGTAGTTTCATCCGCAGGCTTTGCCCCACTTTGGGGCTCTGGGATTTCTTTGTCCCCAGCTCTTTCCCCTTGGGCAACTCGTGTGGAAGTAGGTCTGCATTGTAGGATCCATCCTGTCCGCTGAGGTGGCCTCTGGGAAACATCCCTGAGAATCGGCAGTCTGGGTCAGCTGGTCCCACACATGGACGGGCCAGTATCTCAGGCCTCAGAGCGGTCCAAGAATAGGCAACATCTTAACCTGCAAGTTTTCTGAATGTCTGCTACATGACTGACAAGAAAAAAAAAACAAAAAAACTGACAAATTGGGAATAGCATAATCCATGAAATATTAAAACTTGATTCAATAACAAATACATGTACCCTGTGTAAAGGCATGTGTAAAGGACACTGTTTTGTTCCTGAGCTGTAATTATCTGGTGACAAAAAAGAGATAGAACTGCATACTTTACTTTCTTGGAGGAATCTATCGAGTAGTTATGCAACTTTCATGTAGCTGCTGTTTCAGTCTAGCAACACTGTCAGAGAAAACCGATGCTCAAAAACACACTGACCTTCATGAATCCTTAAAAGTGAAGATGCCGTTGTAACTAATATATAATGGACACATATATAGTTCTATGATAAACAGTTACTTTTGTCATAATTTAGTAGCCTAATTAGAAAAGTCTACCCTGTCAAAACCAATAAAAAACCATTAAAAAAATGGAACGTCTCATTTTGTTGTCAGAACATTGAAAACGTCAGGTATTTCTTTGCAGTTGTTTTGAATAGTGAAACTAAGTTTAGGATAGCAAAATAAATTAACTCATCTGGCTGCTAGTTCTGGCTACAGGTGGCTATGTTCCACAACAACCACAGATTTCCAACCATTATACATCCAAACATCCAAAATCCAACCAACTGATTGTTATATGTATGGTCTGCCATTTAACACATTTGAGGGGAAAAAAGAAAAAAAAAAAGAAAAAAGAAAAACAACTACCAATTTGCCTCATGATAATTCACATAACATTTTTGGTTAAAGCCTCCAGTACAGCTCTGTCTTGTGACCCAAAGTAAGTGACAGGTATTAAAAGTAATGAAAATGAAGGCTGACCTTTAACATTTAACATGAATTTATGATATGAATTTTCACAATGAACCACCTCCAGCAGGGGTATTGCATTTCTCTTCTTTTGGAAAGCACATAACATCTTGTTTATGTTAATTAAACTCACAGAAAGTGAAAAATCCTAAGAGAATCAAAGAAATACATTTTGTTTCAATATTCAACTCTTTTCTGAACAGGTTAATATTCCAATTTTTCTGTCCAACGGACCAGAAAACACAGAGAAACAACAAAGATTAATTCCACCTCCTAATATTGTGATTACAATGTAATTATGCAGCTATAATCTGCAAACTATAGCTGTATTTACTTCTAAATCTAAAACTATTACCAGTACATTACATCAGTAGGATGGACAGTATTGCTTATGCTGACCTCTTCACTCACAGAGTGGCAACCTACATACAGGACACCATGCAGCTGCCTAGATCTCTGTAATTAGGATGTAATGGAAAGGAAACTTGGTAATTAGATGTCAAGCCAATTCTCACTTCTAAGGCCATGACATTCACCTGCACCCTACCAGCTGCATGGCTTGATAGCACTGACCTATCACCCACATTGTATAAAGTACAAGGATGCTAATGCATTACATCTATTTGAGGACACAATTTACTCAAGGAATGTCAGTGATGTAAAGAAATAATCTAAAATGCCTGTCAAACCTTGTAACTGTGTGTTTTAGATCTCATTTACTTGGTGTGAATGACATATTGTTCGATTACAAAACAAAATGGTCAAGAGTTGAGTACCTAAACATACATGCCTCATCTGCTCTTTGCTTTTACTCGTCCATTATACTGGATACAACTGAGTGATACTATTTCCACTGAACATCATTATTGCGACAAATACAAATACCCTCTATATTTCCATAACTCAGCAATGTGAAGTACACTATAGTTTTGTGGTCCCAAAGATAAATTCTGATGCTACTAAATGACTAAGAAGAATGTGGACTGGATTTCAGGGTAATTTTTCTCAAACACTCATAGAAACAGAGTGGCCAAGATTATTGTGCAAATTCAGATTCTATTAGAAAAAAAAGGAAAAAAGAAAAAAAAGCATGGAAATGAAGCACCTTTGTACACTATTTAGTGATTTCAATAACAAACACTCTGACTCAGATAAATAGATATATTACTTTCCGAAGTTTTGGGAAACTAATTTGTTGAAGGAAAGCTAATTCCCTATTCCATTAAATACATCCTGGCAGACAAAATGAATGGTAAGAGACTTCATTAACCCAACCCAGCAATGAAGGTTTCCAATAGCATTGAAGCAGTAGAGGTGTGCACTAGCATGATAAGGGACTGGTGGGCAGTAAGGTATAATCAAGAATACCACAAAGAAGCATGTTACCTATGTCCGCCTGGAATTTGAAATTAAGCTGATGGGTATATCAGCCAAATAGATTAAGGCTATCAGAAAATAACCTGGAGCATTACCTTTCTAACCCTTCGAATGAAAATTACTTGTATAAAGAGTCTGTCATTTGTTATCAGAGTACATTTAGACTTTCTAAAAATAAATGTGAACACGAGTATGTACAGAAATATCTTTGAACAGCTCGTTAGCTACACTCCTGGCCCATTTAGCAGAGACTGCCAATGATCCACTGTGTATAGACTATAAGGTTCCAGTGACATATCAGTTAACTGGCCAGAATAAAGAACGGTTAAGACGGCTGGTTGGAATCTGGCCCATCCTCACTGACAGTCCTAGCAATAGCCCAAGGGAATATCTTTTCTCTCCTTTATAAATGGTCTGTGGCCTGGAAAAAAAGACGACTCAATTTTCTAGTTTTTAAGTAATTGAATTTACTTGGACATAGAGGAAATTCTGTGAAGACTGAAGGAGCAATTATCTTAAATCACTTAAATGATATAATACTACACAACATAATGATATGCATAATGATAGTAACTACATAAAGTACAAGCCCTTTGCTCCATACCTTTATAAGCCTAACATAGTGTAAATATGCTCAAAAAGTTTCATACCATACAGTAATATGCCAAGGAGTGTAAATTTAATCCCAAACAAAGTTACATGTGACTGTAGTATATATGTTAAAAAGTAAAGCTTACCTCATGGGGGGGAGAGAAAAAGCAAAAAAACAAACAAACAAACAAAAAAAAAACAATTAAGAACAACCTGCATGTAGCATCTTGACAGATTTGTTAATCCACATGGAACAGGGACCAGTAGACCACCTGAAGTAGCTTTTATGCATTTCTTTCAAATAAATCCCCAGGTGCATGTGATTTCTTGCTCTGCTTGAATCAAACCAACTGGGCTATCATTTAAGTCCTCTTTAGTTGTCTGACACAGACACAGAAGTGCTGAATCTCTCATTTCTAACACTGGAAGGGCAGGAGCGACAGTGTTATACCGGGATAACACAGCAGTTCAGCCTCAGTTAAGTACCCCTCCCTTCTTCCCTCCCACCCTTTTGCATGCTTTCTCTGCTCTCTCTCTCTCTCCCTCTGTCCTCTGGCGATATATTCCAGCACAAAGCTAATCTGAAGCTGTACGACCGCCAAGACTCTGTCTCACTCTTTCTATTTTCCTCTTTTTCTGTTTCCACATCTGCCCACTGCTGTCATCTGCGCTCACTCATTCTATTTGTAAAACTCTTTGACTTCAGAAGTAAATCCTCACCTGACAAACACATCAATGCCACTGCCACTTCCTACATTCAATGGTTTTCCTGTATACTAACCCCACTGGTGGTATGAAGAGAATGAAAATGTCTCATTAGGTCTCATTGTACAGTCAAAACAAATAAACACAGATAGCGAAAATGATGCTGGTAATAGATCTGGCAGCCAATTGCAGTTCTAGGTCTGAGTCTACCCGTCTGCTGCACCTCTGCCAAAAGTTGTGGAGAAAACTGTAAATATGCCACAGACCAAGTCTCATTTTCCTTTTTGAACGTAAGCCAGCATGTGAGGATGTTTTACGCAGTTGGGCTTAGCTCTCTTCTACTATGCTGGTCTCTCTGACACTGCTGTGACAGATTAACTACCCATTCTAATTCATTACAGTCTTGTCAACATTCAGCCTTGTGTCCTAAGTGCTTCCCTATGTCCTCTAATAAATAACACTTGAGACAGCTTTTACCTTGCTCCTCTTGCCTTCTATCAGCCAGCATTTACACGGTCATCTCAACCAGTCCTTGTAAACCAATCATCATAATGGAGCCAACGGAGGACTAACCAAGACTCTCCTCCACCACTACGGTGTAAAAGACTTAATTAATAGGATGGACACAGAGAATCTGACTAGTTTATTATGGCTACCTTATACTGATCCACTACGGTGTAAAAGACTTAATTAATAGGATGGACACAGAGAATCTGACTAGTTTATTATGGCTACCTTATACTGATCTCCTCTTGGAGTTTAGGTTGAGGAAAGACAAGATTATATATCATATCTGTGCAGAATACAGTACGGACAAATACACCATTAGTTACATTTGGATAAGCGCCATCAATGATTCTGACACTGAAAGTCAGTTCTAACATGTGAGAGATCAAATTACGGTGATATGACTTTCTACCCTTTTCATTTGAGGATAATGGATACTGGACAGTGAGTGCAACTCACAAGATGGAATGGCTTTGTTGAGGCTATTATACTGAGAAGTCATGATACTGGCCTATGTGCCTTATGCTCCAATTTGGATATCACTTCACCTTAAATCTTTTGGATGCATTAGTGTTCTACCAAAGTCTAACTGCAGAGTGAGAAACTACAGCAGCTTCTATTTAGCACAGCAATGTTTATACACACAGCAATGTTTTTACCCTAATTGAACTGAGAAAATGCATAACAATAATAATTACATAACATAATCCAATTATGTTACCCTGATTATAGTCATATTCAAAGGATTATACTGCAATTAGGGCAAAGTATACTGTGATATTAGCTGAAATACAGGAGAGCTGTTTAGACATGCAGACCCCTTACTCCGAGCAAGACTAGATATCACTTCAAATCATGACAATCATGCCATGCCATAACATCTGCTAACAATTATGAGAAAACTAAATTTGAGTGACAGAAATACCGAGGGAATAATACAACTGCATTTTAAAACAGGAGAGAGGGAAAGAAGTATGTGACAATAGTCACATACTTCAGTCAATAACCACCATATAAAAGATATGATCAAACCAGGCATTTCTTAATTGTATTATTCCCATAATCATATCAAGTTCAATAATCAGATGGCATCATATGTAAACAAGATCAAGGATTCAGCCAGTTCTCTTGTACCCTATTACATGCTATGAGCTGTATTCATTTGTTTTAACTAAATGCAAAACTGTAACACATTTAATCTCCCATTCTAAAAAGGGAGGACAGAACAAAAGTAAACACAACAAGAGGTGGAAAATTAATCTAAAGACTCAAGATATCCTTTGCAGCACAACATGAGAGGGCCTCATGTTGTGCTGAGGGAAATTATAGGTCCCTGAAGCACTATAAGATATGCTCAGCTCTGCAGAGGGATAACCACTGAAGACTGACGGGAGAGAGGAGGTGGAAAATAAGTGCAGGGAATAAATTCTCTATATTAGTTAGATGGCAAGGTATGGGTTGGAGGATTAGAATATTACAATTACAATATTACTTAAAAAAAAAAAAAAAAAAATCATGGTTAGAATGATTACATGAAGTTGTACACCAGCAGGTAAAACAGAATTAAAAACACTCAATCCTCCTTAACAAATACTGCCGCTGTACTGCATGTTTCACTGGAATGAATGCATGTACTTGTGTGCAAGTTGTTGAACAAGAGCTCATTTGTTTTGGTGACCCTTCCTGAATGAATTGTGTGTGTGATATAAAACCCAACATCCTAAGTGAGTGAATGGTGTAACTTATTTCTTATTCCTAAAACCAAATCAAAGAGAGAAGGCAGCTGTGATGCTAACGATGTTGCTTAATTACTTCCACAACACTTAAGAGTAACATTAGGACATGTCAGCACACAGGATACACATGTTGATAAGATAAGTTATAAAAACAGACAGGACAGATAAAACCACTAAAGGGAAAAAAAAATGAACTTGGTAGAGGTCTACAAGCAGCATTTGGATGTAGCTTAATTAGTAGTAAGAAATTCCTACTCATATATTTCATTAGATCATTTCAAAATACCAGAGGGGTTAAACTCAACCAATTCCAAACAGTTGAAGGTACATAGGTGTGTCTGTATTTGTGTGTGTGTGCAAGTGTGGCAAAATAGTTTGTATACGTGTGAGCAGAAAAAGGTTTAGAGGTGATAAAGGATAATCTACTAGTGTTGAGACTGAGCAGAAACTCTACCTACCTCCCGGAGTTGAACCCTGACTTTATTGATGGCCTTCAACCAGCGAACTCTGGATGGAGTGAAGGGCAATGGTGGTCCATCATCATGGAACCTGTGGTTAAATTGGGTTTGAGTAGAGGAATAGAAAGAGACAAAGAAAAACTCAATCCGCCCACATTACCACTGTAACACACAAACAATACTTGGCAGACCTCTCAAATGGAAAAAAAAATAAATAAATAAAAAAATAAATAAATAAATAAATATATATATATATATATATATACCTTTGGAGTTTAGTGGACCTTCTCTCAACTGGTGTGTCACCTTTCATGGAGCTAGTTAAGCCTTGTGGATCAACTGACAGCCTACGGATCTCCTCCCCTGCGACCATGGAGTGTCCATTGGTGGGATGATGTCCATTTGTGCGTGGTTGCCCATTAGTGGAAGGGTGAAACCCAGTACTGTGGTAGGAGTGGAAGGACTCCTCCAGCTCTGATCCCCCAGTGCTCTCCTGGCCAGTTTCACTAAGCTGGGAGCTGGTCTCGCTCAAGTTTCCTGATGACCCAAAGCGACTACTTTCCACTGGACTAGATTGGTGAGACAGGAGTGAGGGAGATAATTTATGTTAGACAGCTTGGAATATTATAGTGCTCACACATCTGTCAAATAGTATTTCCAAATATTTTTGTTTGTTTTAGCCCACTAACCAGTGCCAGATGAGTGGGGATTACCACACAGAACCCAAGGACAGACAAGAAATTTAGAAAAATCCCATAGACATTTTTCAAAGTCAATTTTACACACTGATAATTTTATAAAGCTATATTGTTTTACAAATTACACATGATACTGTGACTGACAACATAACTGTTTTAGATTGTAGTGAACTCCATCCATCTCTTATTTGGGATAAAATGCCCTGCAATTGCTGGTCCACATTATAAGAGTACATCCCCACACATAACGACTCTGCATATTTTGTTGCTGACATTTCGGTCCTGTGACCTGTCTCTTGTCATTACACTGACATGGTGACAGTGTATATGTACAATGGTTCATACAACATATATAATTATTAGGTCATAAGCTGCATAACCAAAATTTCAAATAGTTATTCGCGATTAAAACATTAACAAGTGTATATATACACTGTGTCAACAGCTGGGTTTAATGTCTTGAGAATGGTCAGAGGACTGAAACATCAAAATAAAATATGACAAGGACTGTGTATGGGAATTACTTTTTTTCCCCCAAAGTACTTAAGTTGTATTTTATTTACATATTTTGCACAAAGTACAGCACTGGATGATAAGTAAATCTGCAAGATTCAAGTTCTTTTTCTACTTAATTCAAATGATAAGAGTTGTAAATGCATTAAACTGGTTTATGGTTACTAAGAGATGGATTGTAAAATAAAGTATGCCATTTTGGAATATGACATCAACAACACAAATAAAACAGAAACCCACACAAACAAAATTTACATGTTATTCATAGACACTTGGACAGTTTACATAAACATGTCTTTCCCTGAGTTCATAAGGATGTCAAATTTGTGCAAACTATGACATTACTTGCCATACAGTTACTTGATTTTTGAGTTCACAGCTGTGAGCATGACAATGACATTAAGGGCATTTAATATAAAAACTTCTGAGTCCACAAATCAGTCTCTCACTCAAAGTAAAGTTGTTCCAACTGTAGGAAATTGTATTAAACAATTCAATTATAACTGAGTCTGTCCAAGATTATATAAATCACTTACGTAAATTCTGTTATGGGATTCTGTTTTGAAATTTTAAAATTCAACACAAAACACCACGATTCTATACACACACTCAAGTAAACAATTAAATGAAACAGAGGGATGGATTGCAGAGCTGGACAGGGCATATCCTGTCAAAAATCTTAAATGCATCATAAATGGTGTTGGGGATTGCCATTTATTATGCTTTTACTAGCCTTTTCGCACTCAACAGATCCTTCTTGGACTGGTTGTCCAGCTGCACTCCAGAAGTGGGACCTGCAGAGGGGTATGTTTCTACAAGGCTTTCCTTCTCCTTTTGGGGCAGGGATGCTGTAGGATCTATTTCAGGAGTGGAGATGCAAATCTGGGGGTTTGCTACATCCATGGAACCTACCGAGTCCTTTTTTTGGACATCAGATGTTGCACCCTTTTCTACAGTTTGTGTTTGATCACTTGTTGGCTTGTCGCTGGTTTTGGGCTGGCATGTTATGGCTTCGGCAGCTTGTGGCTTGGGCGGCTGTGTCTGCCACGGGAATCCTAATTTTGCCCCAAATAATGAAGGGGTAGGTGACTCCTGTTTTTCTGCAACAGAATTTTCTTCTTGAAACAAGCCTGCAGATAGTGTTTTGAGTCCTGAAAACAGAGCACTAGCTCCTTCTGTTTGAGGCATTGAAGGAACACCAGAGGAAATTGTTGATGGGGATGAAAACAGAGATCCAAGAGATTTCCCTGCATCATTTGGTGTTGCCATCAAACCAAACAAGGACTTAGCTTGAGGTGGTTCCGGTTGATCAGCTGGGGGAGTTTTCTGTGCATCTGGTTTCTGGGTATCTGGTGGGATTGATTTATCAGCATTGTTGCTTTCAGGTTCTCCTTTAATTGTTATGGGTTTCTCATGTATCACCTCTCCCTCAAGAGCCACCTTTTGTTTTTCAGTGTTATCTACTTGATGGCTCAGGTCGCTTGTAGTGCTTATGGTAGCACTTGTGACAGTAGAAACTGGTTGAGATTCCCCCCCATTAGTTGTCACTACACTACTTTCTGTTTGGCTGTCAGATGTTACTTGCCCTTTATCAGGTACACTTGAGTCAACTAAGCCTATTTTAGTTTCACTGTTCTCAGTACCACTAGCACCTGTGTTTTGTACCACATCCATGCTCTTAAGCTGCGGTTGTGGCTTAGTGCCATGTGCTGGCTTGGGTTCAGCTGGCTTGGATTCAGATGGCTTAGGTGCTTGTCCCATGCCCCCAAATAAAGATCCACCTATACCCCCTATTACTGATGTCCCAGCCTGTGGTCCTGCACTCTGGTTGGCGGCTCCTCCAAACATTCCACCCAATAAAGAGCCACCAGTCTGAGCTGCTGCATTTGACGCAACAGATGGTCCAAACATCCCACCCAGTAATGATCCACCCGTCTGGGGACCTGCAAACTTGGGAGCGGACCCACCTCCAAACATTCCACCCAATATTGACCCTCCAGTTGGGGGGGCAGTGGTTTGAGAAGCAGCCTGGGGAGCAGATCCTCCAAATAAACCTCCTAGTAATGATCCCCCTGTTTGAGGAGCTGCCATCTGGGTACTGGACCCTCCAAAAATACTCCCTAGAATCGACCCTCCTGTCTGTGGGCCAGCAGCTTGGGATGTTGTTCCAGCAGTTGCTGGTTTGAAAAGTGAGGACACAAACCCAGAGACTGCATCTGCTGATGAGTCTATAACTGATTTTTCTGGCTCTGGAGGCTTTTGCTCTCCCTGTAAACTGGGAGCTGCTGACTGACTAGCTGGTGTTGACCCTTCAGTCTTGGGTGGCATCTTATTTTGAGAAAACTGATCATTAACTGGTACATCTGGTTTTGCCAGTTCCTCAGATGCTGTAGGAATTTCAGCTTCTTTGGGCTGACTGTCACTGATTGTGAGTGGTGTTTCTGTATGCTGGCTTTGTACTTCTACGACTGCCATGTCATCAGTTTTGGGGGCACCTGACTCTAGATGCTGAACTGTACCATCGGGCTGCTTTGGTGTTTCTTCCTGCTCTTTGTCTTTTGGAGCAGTATCAACAGAAGAAGTAACTGGGAGAACTGTTGCTGTTTTTGTGCTGTCATCAGTGAGTTTTGGCAAATCTGTTGCAATAGGGGTTGCAGGTGCAGCTGACCCTCCAGACATAGAACCTTTTCTAGGGGTCTCCTTAGTGGCAGAAGCTCCTGGTGAAACGCCACCCAATGAAGATGCACCAGTCTGTGGGGCAGCTGGCTGAGAGGGAGACACTCCAAAAATACCTCCCAGAATTGAGCCACCGGGTTGGGTTGCAGCAGTTTGGGAAGCAGCCCCTCCAAACATTCCACCTAACAATGATCCACTAGATGCTGTAGTTGATGACACAGATCCTCCAAACACTCCACCCAAAATGGATCCTGCAGACTGAGAACCAACAGACTGGGGAGCAGACCCACCAAATAAACCTCCTAATAATGATCCCCCTGTTTGAGGTGCTGTTGTCTGGGTAGTAGAGCCTCCAGTGGCAGTGGTGGTGGCTTGAGGAGAAACTTGGGGTGCAGACCCCCCAAATAAACCACCGAGTATTGATCCTGCTGTTTGAGTAGCTCCTGTCTGAGGGGAAGCCCCTCCAAATATACCTCCTAGTATAGAACCTCCAGTCTGAGTAGAAGCCTGAGGGGAAGAACCTCCCAACATGGAAAGCAAACCTTTGGCTGATGATCCAGGTGCAGACTCTCCAGGTGGAGGCCCTGCCTGACTAACACTAGGCTCAGTAGATGGTCCAGAAAACATTGAAAGCAAACCCTTTCCTGGTCCTTCTAAAATAGATCCAGCTTGTGAGGATGGAGGTTGTAAAGCTGGTCCACTGAACATAGACACCAAGCCTGATGCTGGTGGTTCTTTAGGGGCAGTGGGGCCTTGAGGTGTGTCTTCTGAGCCAGCTTCTTTTTGTACAGTGGCACATTCTGATTTTGGTTCTGTGGTTGACTTATCAACTGCTTGAACTGTGGTTTGATCTTCAGAGGATGATGTAGTGGTCGCAGTGGTCTGAGTAGATGGGCTAGCATGTGGTTCACTGGACTGAGAACATGCTTTACTCAAGGTTGACGGTTCACTTGAAATTTCATCAGTAGCTGATGACCCTTTCGCACAGCTACTGGAAACAGATGACACTTGGGAGGGGTCTTGTAAAGTAGAAGCAACAAGACTTGTAGTTGGTGGCTCTTTGACAGGAGCAGCAGTGCCAGATACAGAGATAGAAGATGCACTTTGTTGTTGTGGTGGTGACATGGGACCACTAAAAATAGACAATATACTCTTGGCAGGTTCCTTAGGTGCTGCAGTTCCTGTGGTAGTAGACATACTTGCATTACCACCTGCTGCTGGTGTTTGTGGAGTGCTGGGACCTCCAAACATGGATAACAAACCTTTTCCTGGACTTTCACTAGAGGTAGACAAGCCACCCAATATCCCCCCAAGAACAGAGCTGGCTGGCAGCCCTTGTGCTTGAGGCTGTGCTTGTGGTTTAGACTGCAACTGAGGTGTCCTTTGTGGCTGACTTTGTGATTGAGCTGCACCCTGTGGTTGAGACTGTGGTGAAGGTTGTGGTTGTGGTGGTTGTGGTGAACTACTAAACATTGACAACAGCCCTTTTGCTGGGCTTTCAGTTGAACTAGATGACCCAGGCAGAATCCCCCCTAGGATAGATCCTGTTTGGGTTTGAGATTGTTGGGAGCTAGGAGCACCAAACATAGAGAGAAACCCAATACTTGGGGGCTCTTTTGAGGCATCACTTCCTTGTGGAGGCACCTGATTGGTAGGCTTGGTTTGAGAAGGCTGAGGACTTGGGCTTCCAAACATTGACAATAAACTTTTACCAAGTGATTCCTGTTGAGGAGGTTGTGGAGCTGCACTTGAAGTTGCTTGAGAGGAGGGCCCTTTAGGTGCAGCCTGTGCAGGACTTGGTCCACTGAACATTGATAATAAACTTTTACCAAGAGACTCCTCTTGTGCAGCTTGTGAGGCTGTGGCAGGTGCAGGTGTTTGTTGTCCGGGCCCAGGCTGGGCAGGTGAAGTTGATCCTGATAGTATTTCTCCAATAGAAAAACCAAATAGTCCACCAGACGGTTTAGATCCTGCTTCCTCTTTAGACTGTCCTGTTGGAGGCACAGTTTGCGAATGGTCTAGAGCAGGGCCTGGGGCAGAATTGGGGGGAATTACTTGTGACATATTTTTCCCGGGGGGAAGACTTTGACCAGGCCGAGAAGCAACACTTTGGTCCATTGTTTGTTGCCTGTGTATACCCTTTGGTCTAGGTGCTGATGCCTGTGAACTCGCTGTAACACTCGGCTTTGATTGCTGTTGCTGTGGTGGGGAGGAATCAGCACTAAAGAGACTCCCTATAGATCCAAAGAGATTTGCTACTCCTGTAGCCTCTTTGTTTGGCGCTGTATTGCCAGGTAGGGAAGCAGTGCTGCCAGTTTTACTCTGCTGATTCAAAGGTGTCTGAGGAGACTTCTGGGGCTCTGGCTTGGGTTCCTCCTTTCCTACTGCAGATTTGAGAAAGCTCATGAAGCCTGCCTGTGGTTGTTCAGTTGGTTTTTCCACTGGTTTTTCGGCTGGCTTATCAACCGCCGGCTGTGTAGGTGATCCAGATTTAGCTTGAGATTCTTTTGCTCCCACTGGCTTAGTGACAGTGGACTGTGTTGGTGGGGTTGCCTGTTGTGACATAGTAGTCTGACGTGGAAGTCTAGGTTTCTGTGAAGTTGTATCTGATTGTACTGAGGACTGACTCATTTGAGCACTTGGTGGTGTAGGCAAAACTCTTGACTGAGTTTTGCTTGGTCTTTGCATTTGCTGTGCAACACTCTCTGGCTGAGTTATAACAGCAGGGGATTCTTCCTTGATGATCTTTGACTTAAGACTCTGGAGACCTGATGCGAGAATATTCTTAGCATGCTGATCAGGAGTTTCAGTCGTAGGTGATCTCTGTTGATACTGGGAGGTTTTGCCAGTTTTGTTTGAGTCTGATTGTGAAGTCTTGCCCACAAAGGAGGATATGAGAGAAGAGATCTTGCCTTGACGATTAGGCTGCTGTTCTCCAGGAGCCACTCTCTTTCTCCATTCATCCTCTGATATGTCATCAACGTGCTTCACTGTAACTCCAGTGGATGAACGTCGCCTTTGCCTAGGCTGGTAACAATTATAAAGTATTTGCTGATTGGAATTTGCAGTTGGGGTAGAGTTGAGGGAAACAGCAACCTTTTGAGCAAGAAGTGTCTTAATTTGTGGGTTGTTCCAATAAGGGCCAGTGTGGTCTTTACTATGGCATGAAAGGTCAATAACCTCTGTGTACGGGTCTTGATAGACATAACTGGGCTGCCTTGGATCCATCCTGACTTTGTTTAATCTGTAAGATGTAAAATCTGCTGCATCTTCTCCCTGACACTGGAAAGAGTTTTCAAACATTTGGAAGAAACGTTCCAGATTCAAATTCATAATTTGGTTTCCTTTTCTATAGGCAGCAGATAAGTCAAGGGGGGCATTAAGAAGCTGAGAATCACTACAATCTTGGCCAGGGAGCCAAAGAAGCTCATCCTCATTGTATAGTGGGACTTTAAAACCACATACTGTAACCATCTCATTGTGCAGCCAAGCACTAGGGAAACTATCTAACTGCTGGACATTTTCCCACCGCTCACCTTCAGGTGCACAAGCATATACATATTCACCTGCTGCATCTGTAAGCAAGGCGTAAATGTATTCATGGTCTGTGTAAACAAAGTAGCCACAATCACCATCTTCTGCTGGCCACCACATACCTTGCTCCAATAGTGCAAGCCATTGTTGGTACCACTCTGTGTCTTCAAGATACATGAAATCTTCTATCTCACTATTAACATTTTTAGGGTAATTTGGATCTACTGGTTTATTCAAATTGGACTGGCTTTGATGATTTATGCCATCAGTATGAAGATTATTCATTCCATACTGCCAATTGGCTGAATAAGATAAGCTTGGTGCATTCTCCTCATAATAACCTTCATGATATGAAACACCACTCAAGCTGTAACAGCTACCATCATTAAATGAATTCCATTTCCCAAACTTGGCATTACTTTGTTTGGTAGTTAAGTTCAATGCACCCTCCTCTTTACTTGAATATTGTAAGTTTCCCAAGTCATCAGAGCTGCTCCATAATTTCTTCTTGGGATATGGGTCGCTGTTAAAATTTCCATGTCCCTCAAATTCATATGATCCACTTTGGTCTTGGTGACAAATAGTACCTTGCCATGGTCTTGCAGAGCTATACTGCTGATTGATATTTGAAGTGCTACAGTGAAGAGAAGGGTCCTGTAAGAATCTTGCACCTTCATACTGTCTGTACCCTTGACCCTCTCCCTGCTGTTGATAATTCTGCAACTCATTCTGAAAATGCTGCCACAGAATAGATTCTTGGATCCACTGGTTTTCATCATAAGTAGGACTTATTCTGTAAGAGGCCAACTGACCTTGGTAAAGATCTGGCCTGGTTACTTGATATATCGAAGGACTGCTTCCACCAATAAATGGCTGCATGGGCATAACTGAAGAATTTGAATGGCTGTGTAAAAGGGAATGGATATTATCTGTACTATAAGCCATGGGGTGAACTGACTGAAGTGAACCATGATAGTATGATAACTGAGATAAATTGCCCGTGCTAATGGAAGAGGATGCTGCTTGACTCTGAAGAGACCTTGTGAAAGTAGCTGATGTTCTCAAGTCTAAGCTTTCAGTATCAATTGAGACAGGTGCACTATAGAAAGCATGTCTGCTCTGACCTGGAGTAAGATAATCTGGAGCAAGTCTTTGGTTATTGTCCTTTTTGAAATCAGAAGTAGTACTTTCTGCAGTGGCATTTGGCCTGGAGTTTATTACACCTGAATGCAACTTTGTGGAATTAGATAGTGTACAATGCTCTGTAATCTGAGACCTAGTGTCTGCTTGTTTATGACTATGGGGTTCCTCTGTTGTTGTCCTTCTGGGGAACAATCCAGATAAAAACCCTTGCTGGGCAGGCTGAGAAGTCTTCTTCTCTATCTCCACATTCTGTTCTTGTTGCACTACATTGCTATGTGATGGTGTTTGCAGTGGCGTCTGTCTTGTTACTGTGTTTGTATTGTCTCTCTGATGCAGCGATTTTCCTGTTGATGTCTGGGAGCTAGTCTCATCATTCTCAGATGATTTTGTTAACTTGTTAAACAACCCTGAGAATACTCCAGATTGATTTGCAGTCTCCTGCTGTGCCTGAGCAGTCTGACTATTTGGCGGTTTGATCTGTTGTTGGCTCTCAGTGATTTCTGGCTGCTGCTGTTGGGGCATATTTTCTGAGGATGATTTAAAAAGTCCCGAAAGTAGACCACTTGCTGGAGATGGATTTTGTGTTGAAGTATTTTGTAATAGATTTTGGCTTGGAGTTGGGATATTTTTTGCCCTCGGTTGCTCCTGGCTAGATCTACTTGGGGAAATCCCATGTTGCTGAGTTGATGGGTACTGCTTGGTGTTTACATCATCTGCTGAAGCAAACTTAAAAAGGCCAGACACAAGGCCACCTTGCTGAGATGGCTGTTGCTGGAGTGGAACTGTTTGTTGTCGAAGAAAACCTGGTCTATTGCTCTGTTGCTGATCTGCTTGCTGAATAGGTGATCTGTTCCTGAGATGGGGCCCTCGGTTTGGACACTGAGTATTCTGCTGGTTGAAACTCTCTTCATTATGCTGAACACTGCTTTGTCCCTGTTGGAGTTGAATTGTTTGGCTGTTTGAGACATTTTCAGAAGATGTTAACTTCAGCAAGCCAGAGAACAGCCCCCCTTGTTGAGGTTGTGTTTGCTGAGATGGATTTGAAATCTGTTGCTGACCTGGGTAATTGCTATGGAGGTTCTTCTGCAGTGGTGCTGAGGGAGGCTGTACATTTGGTGATATATGTTCTGTTGATGAAAACTTAAACAGCCCTGAGAGAATGCCCCCTGTCTGAGTAGCTGGGGCATTTTGTTGTGGGGGAGGATGACGAGGGAACTGTGGGGCATTATTGGCCCTCGGTGGTTGATTGCTAGAGGGAGCCTGCTGTGGCAAATTGCTAGATAGGTCACCTGCAGAACCAAATTTGAGAAGCCCAGACAGTAGCCCTCCTTGCTGAGGTTGATTAGAGCCCATACGGGATATATCCTCAGTGGAGCTCCCCTTAAAAAGACCGGTTAAAAAACCTTGTGATTCAGGCAGGTGGGGGGCTTGATGCGACATCCCATGATGTGTTGATGTTGGCTGATTTGATGTGTCTTGTGGATGTGAGCCAGATGGCCCTTGACTCCTCTGAGTTTGCTGTTGACTGCTGACAAGATTCTGGTTTGAACCAGAGGCAGATGGAGTATGACTAAATATGCTAGAGAACCACCCTGACTCTGTGTTTCCCTGAGCTGAAGGGTGATTTGGTGGCAAGGAGGTGGAAATTGCTGTTGCTGAAGGTGAAGCATTATATGATTGCACAGGATTCTGTGTATTTTTGGAAGAATTAACATCTTCACTGGATGCAAATTTTAAGAGGCCAGATAGCATTCCTCCTTCTGTTTTGGGAGGTTGTTGAGCAGAGACATTTTCAGAGGAGAGGAAAGGGAGTTTGAGTTTACTACTCAGTGAAGGCTCCTCCACTGATTTCTCTAGGCTTACATCCTCTGTGGACCTAAACACAGGATACACTGCGACAGGGGGAGGTCCCTGAGGTAGCACAGGCGCAACAGGTGTGATCAGTGAGCTTAATGACTTCTTAAAAGGGCTAAAGAAGCCTGAGTTCTCTGGTTCTGTTTGGCCAGTTGGCCTTCCTGGCCCTGGTGCAGGCACATTTCCTTGCGTGTAAATCAAAGGATTATGTCTCCCAAGCACATCTTTCTCCTGATTTTGTTCTAAACAATTATACTGTGATGAACTCCTTGCTTTTTCAGAGTTTTTACCCCCTCTAGCCGCCATCACTTGTTCACCTTGATGTAAATATTTCTCATCACAATGTGCATTATCTTGAGAGAAAGTTGTTAAAGAGGGTTGTCTGCACTCAGCTGAGCTCCCAATATCTTGCCCTGAAAAAAGTTTTAAAGGATTTAATTTCCCCAAAACAGAGTTTCCAGTAGCAGTTGGAGGTTTTGTTGCAAACTCTGGCAGTTTTTCACTGGCATTTGTTGAAGCAGATGTTCTTAAGGGAGTTTTTGCTTCTTGATTATGACCTTGTGTTTTAGCATCAAGTGGAGACTGAGAAGGCAAAGAACTGAATGATTTTTCTGGGTAAGTTTCTACTGGAGATACCACAGCTACAGGAGCTGAGCTGGTTGATTTAGGGATGAAGGAGAATAGTTTTGATATTCCAGATTGTGAGGGTTGTGGAGAAGGTGATGGCACTGAGGAACCAGGCTGTTTGGGACCTGCACCAACTTTGTCAGTGAAGGAACTAAATAAGGAGCTAACAGCATTTTTCACCCCTGAAATACCCTGATCAGAGGGAATCTGTGATTGGGCTTCCCCTCTAATATCCTTTGATGAACTGTTTTGATCCTCGCCGAGGGAATCTGTTCTGTTGCTGCCCTGAGATGATAGCCTGGATTTGGTTGATTTAGGAAGGGAACCATACTTGCTTATTTCCTCCTCTTTTTCCGCAAGATATTCAGAAACTGTTTCAACTAGACACTGGAGCTCATCCATAGGGTCTACATATTCATCACTTGGCTCCTCCACTGGAGAAAGCATTGCCTCTGGAGCCCATCCTCCAATTTTACCTTTTCCAGACTTTTTATCACGGAAACCCTGAGGATTCTCTATGTGGCAACCATAAGACAAAGAATACCTGTCTTTGCCATGACCTCTTACATTCTCAGAGTGAAAGTCCTCTGCTAAAAAGGCAATGTCATCAATATTGTCCTCTGCTCCTATAGGGTAGTGTAGCTCCTCAGAACCCTCTTCATCAAAATCAAACCTTGCCCTCAGCCTGGCGGCTTCCTCTTCCTTGTATGCCACATAATTCTCCAGTGTGTTCTCTAGTTCATTTTTAGCCCACATTCTTGTCTTGTAGAGAAGCCCATTCTTGTATGGCCTTAGGCATGGTGTCATATTCTCCTCATCTTCCTGAATCTCTGCTACCTGCCGCATAACTAGCTCCCCTCTCTTTTGGCGTAAGAGTGCAAGGTCAGGGGGGAAAGGCTCATCTCTGATTTTTTCTGCCTCTTTGCTGACCAACCCTCCTGGGTCCCTTATCTTTTTCTTTCTCCGCCGATCAATAGTGTCATAACCCTCAGGGTAGGTGGCAGGCGGGATGCCGCTACGTTGAGTATTTTGACTGACAGCACTGCATGATGGCTCAGTGCCTGCTCTCGCCATTCGAAGGATAACTTTGTCATCCTCATCATCAAAGAAATCACTCAACTGAGGCTTGCCCTGAACTTTGAATTTGTTTTCCCAATCATCTACCCCCATGCCAGAATCTACAGGGATGATCCTGACCCTGCCTTTCTGGTTTAAGGATCTACATTAGGTTAACAAGGTGATAGGGAAGGATGGGAGAGGAGAAAATAACAGAAAAGAAGAAAGAAGCAAACAAATAAGAAGCAAAAAAAATGTAAATGAAGGCACAAGTTTAGTAGCAGAATAAACAGAAGATATGGCAGACAGTTTCATGCAAAAGTGAAAGCTTAAAGACCATGTTCTAACACAACATTTTCTTTTTTCTCAGCTGATCCTGTCTTGTGCTGCCATTAATGTTTTTTGATTTGATTAAAAAGATAGAAGAAAGAAAAAAGATAGATAAAGAAAGAAAAAAGATTTTAAAAAGAGAGAGAAAGAGAGAGAGAGAGAGAGAGAGAGAGAGAGAGAGAGAGAGAGAGAATGGCTGTTGATGATACTTACATACTAACCATAACAGAGTTCTATATTCAAGTTTCTTGTCAAGACTAGTAGGCTGATGGGTTTATGATATCACTGTCCGTTTTTCTGAAAAGGCTGAACTTGTTTCAATAGAAAAATACACAGCAGCAGTGTGCTTTTTTGATTTTTTTTTGAGTGTTTCCCAACCACTTCCCATAAGACTGCATGTAAATATAAACAATTGCAGCTGAGAAAAAAAGTGCAAACGTGGCCTGATACTGCACTCCAGCTCAGAAATTACTGTAACAGCACATGTAATTATCACATAAAAATTTTCAAAATTTGAATGTGACTAAATCTGTATTACTATATGTCCTAAATTTGAAGGCATGTATAATGGTGTGTGTGTGTGTGTGTGTGTGTGTGTGTGTGTGTGTGTGTGTGTGTGTGTGTGTGTGTGTGTGTGTGTCTGTGCGTGTATGCGATTTCAGATCTTTGCAAATCCCTACAGTAATAGGCATGCTTATCAGTTTTTCAACACTCGGCTGGCAACAGTGTTTGTGAATACATGGAGGACATGGTAAAGCACAAACATAAAACCGAGACCCAACACAGTTAACAGTATTTATCACCAGAGAAAGTGTGTGCCTCTCACTGACCCATTCCCTTCATTCAGAGTACGGGGACCCATGTGGAGCGAAGGGATTTCCTGAGTGATTTGGACTAAACCAAGTTCAGAGTCATTCAAACTACCAGGGAAGCTTCACAAACACAATAGGTCCTCAAGACAAAAAAGAAACAAGAACTATCAGCTTTCCCTGACTATAATCCCATTTCTCTTTTCTGATGTTATAGAATTATCCGGATCAACTTCCTATCAGTCCACACAGACAGATTTGCAGCAGTCTCATTGAGACACATGTTTACAATGGCAATCCACAAGTGCCAAAAAGTAAATTCCATCTTGGCCAGTCTCCAAGCACTGAAGTCATTTGTCTTGCAAGCAAAATCTACTCTCTCTTAAATATCTACCCCTTCATTATTATTATTATTGTTATCATTATTATTTATTTTATTATCATTGCTGTTATTAGCATTTGGCATTCTTGGCATTTTAAAGTAAATGCTAGAACTAGTGCAGATGACCACACACAGTGGGCTCTCCCTTTTGGCCATAAGACTACAGCAACACCATCTCAATTCAAACTGAAATAGACCATATCCATTCTAATACCCAAGCCTGTAGATAAACAATAAATAAATAAATAAATTAATTAATAAGAGAACAGCAAGAGGGAACTCATGGCTGCCTGCATTCAAGTATTTAGGTTGAGGATAAAGGGTGTGACAAAACTATTTCTGCCACTTTGCCACTGGAGAACAGATCCCTTGTAGCCTTCTGAAGCAGCTGAATGAACCAGACTACAACACAACCGAAAGCCTTCTCTCAAACAAAAGCATAAAACTCCATCCAAGTCGGATTGTAGTTGAGGCAGACTATCAGAAAAAAGGAGACACTTGACAGTTACAATGACACTCCACAGGCTATTTTGGTTATAACACTGGAACTAAATTTTGAGAAAGTGGATGCCTCGAATTATGTGTTGCACACTGTATCCCATGTAACAAATTGTTTTGGGTGTGTGATTGAGTGAATGACTGAGTGAATGAGAGAGTGAGTGAGTGAGTGAATGTACCTGCTCCCTCTCTGATCCCTGTAATCCATGTCAAAACTGTGGACAGAGTCTGTGCAGGAGTCTAGGTGGTGTTGTAGCCGGGGTCCCATGGGGTACTGGTGCATGGAGGAGTTAGGCTGAGATGTGGTGTGATAACGTGGGGGCAGACTGTTGCTGGTCTCACTGCGGTAGTCGCTATCCCGGTCATCCACAGCACTGTCCTGGTCATCCAGTGCTGCAAAAAGCGATGGGATAAGCTGAGCATCAAGACTTTCCTGACAAATTGCTGAATATCTTACCTATAAGATTTTTAAAAATCTTCCCTATGTATATACAGCCCATACACAAACAGAAATCCAACCTAATATGTGAGTATACTCTAGTTTCCTGTAATTGTGCATGACTTAAAGGCATCATTAAAAGCAGGGGATATAAACAGACTGGGGTCAGGGGTGGCCAGGTAAGAATGAGGTAAGATGAGCAACGATCATGCACTTTTGAATGACTTTGGCCCTTACAAATACATGCAAGCTCACCAAAAGGGAGACACTAAGCTGCTCTTTCTGCTCTGTGTAATAATGCAATGACTCATGTCCTAGCATCGTATGAACACATTAATATAGAATTTATGGACTTAGGTGCAACTGCATGCTCTTGAGGACTTGAGGTGTTATTCTACAGGCAAAACTCTGATCTGAAAGTGGATGTCTCTGATAGAAACATCCACTTTCTCAAGAAATCAGATAAGGAGCAGCATATGAAATTGGACCAGAATTTAAACTGTTGACATGAAAAAGTTGAAAAAAAAAAAAAAAAAAAACACTATCAAGGCATTGAGATTAAATGACTTAGAATACGATATATTGTTGAATATAACAGTACCTAAAATAAGCCACATTTTGAAAGTGACCTTCCCAACCACACCAGTGACCCTGAGAAAACTTATGTCAAGTGCTAACCCTGAGCGCAGTATCAGCTGGAGGGGACAGCTGAGCCAAGGTTTATCTTTTCAAAGCGATAAAGTGAGAGGACGAAGGACATACTGATTTTCTTGATATGTCTCAGAGTAAAATGGGAGGACAATGACATATGGAGGTGACCCTTGAGTAGTTTAGCAAAGACTGCCCCCTGTTAGTTTAGCAGTGCAGCTGCAATTCCCAGACAATACCTTTGGAAGTGACCACATCCATATTGAAAACACTATCTTATATTGCACTTACCTACTCTCAACAGATTTAATCATGGTTCCCACTCTATGAAATTATTTTCAGGAACATTTAAAGGACATTACCGATTATATTTAAATATGTTTGAACTGAAAAGTCTCTTATTATTGACATAAAAACAGCAGTGCCTTTTTAGAGATTCCATTTTTCCTGGGGGATATGTAGAAAACCTCCGTGGACATAATATGCATGGGTTATAAAGATCATGTGATATCAGCACAAAGACAAAAAAAAAAAAAAAAAAAAAAAAAAAAAAAAACCTAGGAAGAAGCAAGAGCAGGCCAAGGCAGAGAAGAACTGAAGGAGGATCAGGGCAGAGGTGAAATAAAGCACATGGGAGAGTACAAAAAATATCAAAATAAAATAAATGGAAGTATTCACTGATTAAATGTTGTTATTGGGGAACATGGGCATAAGGACATGCACAGGGCATTGAGGATTGGCCACAGGAAAACTCTGGGAAACCAAACAATTTCATCAAAGTGTGTTCTACATACTCAGTGAGTCAGCCCATCCGAAATAGTTGCCTGGTGAAAGTGTAGATGTTAGAAGTGAGAGGTACAGTTGGAGGAGATAGGACGGATGAAAAAAAGAGTGTCTCTATAGTGTATTTGTGGGAGGATGAGGGAGCCCCATCAACAATTTTCAGAGTGGACAACAAATTGGCATATTATCACAACAACGGGGCTGATATTTTAGCATGCATGAAGCTTCTTTGTGAGTGTTGTCAAAATATGTGTGAGCAACAGACTGCATGTAAAATGTAAAGGCTTCATTGTCAACTCTGATTAAGGAGATTCAACCAATACTTGCTTAGAAAGTAAAATGGAGCCAAGGATGTATAGAGAGAGTATTATCAGAGCCTGAGAGCTTGAGGAGTAGAGAAATAGCTCCATCTAGAGGCTGATACAGATATGGAGGACCCACTTACAGCACTGAGAAGCAGCAAACGGCAGTGGGCGATTCTGAACGTCATCCTGAACAGGGTACTAAAGAGGAGACATAAAAAATACAACAGGGAGCATCAAGTATGTTCTTCATATCCTTATGATCACTCATTTATAATTAGAAACATAAGAATCAGAAGTAGAAGAAAAAATCTTTAACATATCTAAGAAGTAGCAAGAGAACAGATATTGAAAAATTGATCTCTTATATTTGGTGAGAAAATACAAAATACTGCTAAAACAGACACAAAAAGCACTTTTTTTTTTTTCAAAATACGTGACATCTCTACAGTGAAAAGCAAAACTTGCACTACTTGCTCCTTTTTAGCTCTTTGGTGATGTACCAATAAAATACAAAAAACCTGACATGTGGTTAGCATTTACAGTGTACCAAACAGTTATTTTACCTATGTTTTGAAAAAGTAAAATGTCTCACTTTATGTAGGCAAATGTAATGAAACATTGTTAAAGGCATAATCCGAAAGGGGTTTACCTCATCATGGATCCTCATGGTATTGATGCGCTCCAGCTTGCCTGTCCAGTACTGTGCCTCATCATCTGGGATGTCTGGTAGCAAAAGATACATAAACCCCACATATACACACACGCACACGCACACGCACACGCACACGCACACGCACACGCACACGCACACGCACACACACACACAGCCAAGGTTTAGTAAGTAACATCCTGTTTCCTCTGATCTCAAACAGCAGGCTTTATCATGTACCATAATGCCATCATAATACATTTATGCCTGTTTAATTTATCATGAGCCTCTTAGGAAGGGTATATTAAAAATAGTTCCTACAAACTGTTAAGGGACTGGAACCAGAAATGTTAGAGCTCCATTTCAGTGGCTGTTTTCATCACAGCATCACAAACCCAATACTCAAAGACTCTTGACATGAGTCTTGACAGTGACACAAGAAAAGAACTGATGACATGTATTACCAACCAGAGTTGCCGATTCAAAACCACTGAACGTCAAAAATAAACATTTCACAGAAAAACAGATAAAAACCAATGCTATTTTGCAGACAGTATAAATATTTTAAAGGAGGTTGAAACTTTCCATGTCGATTTCCATGATCTATAAAATCTTAATATAAATTTATTTAGCTTGAACACAATTTAAACACACATCAGATTCAGAGGTCTTGTTAAAGTTTAAATTCTGTTTTGTTCTGCAGTCAAAGTGGACATAATGAGAACATAATGGAAAATAAATATTATGTTTGTTACATAACTAGTTACAGATTTTTTTGGCATGACTGGTCCCAAAAATGTATTACCTTCCCTGACTTTACCTGCCTGGAAAATACTTTTCAAAATTCCATTTCAAGATCCAAGGTGGAACATTTCAAAGACAAGCACCCACACACTGTCCAACTTGTAAGGAAAAGGATAATTTATTGGCAACGTTTCGGTACTAGACCTTCATAAGGTTTGCCTGATGAAGGTCTAGTACCGAAACGTTGCCAAGTGTGCAGGTGCTTGTCTTTGAAATGTTCGCTGGATATCCTGCCCTCCGCACCTGTCCTGAGAAACAGATGTGCAAAGTAAACTTTTCATTGAAGATCCCAGGTGGAACATACGGCTACTTATAAAAACACTGTACACAGATAAGTACTCGTGGGGTACAGCTAACACAAAATCTACATCTACTTTTGGTTCATGGCTAATGAGTCTATGAGCTGCTGACAAGTGTTTTTTTTTTTTTTTTTTTTTTTGTTATTGTTTTTTCTCCCACTTAACCCAGATCATATTCAGATCCGCTTCCCACACCATTTACACTTTTCACAGGGACCTGCACTTCTCTGCACAGGGATGCACATTAAAGGCCAGACACACAAAGGCCAGAGCTTCAAAGACACACCAATAGACAGCTTTAGTGAATGGGACTGGTGGCTCAGAGAGCCGTGACGACCGTAGCCTCCTGCAACCTTGAAAGGCCTGCTCTTAAAACACAGAAAAAAGGTTCTCTCCCACTCAATGGAACGACACGCTGCTTCAACTTTGATGCCTTTGATCAGAGGGTTTGTGCTGAATACACCGTCTTGGCAGCATACAGGTACTGCTGTGGTCAAGTGCATAGGAGCCAAAGGAGATGCAGAGGGGCATTTCACAACCAGCACCGAAAAGTGTTGCATTCACTGAATTGTCTCATAGGCTGCTGATGCTGAGTGGGGCTTTTACTGCAAGACTAATTTCATCACAGGCAGAGAGTGAGCAGTGAAGTTTCTATTTTAATATAACATTCAAATTTGGTTTTAGTGCTGCCTTACACTGATTAGCCACATCACCCACATATGCAGGAGAAATATGTCAGTAAATTAACTACTATGTACTTTATTCTCCCTAAAAATAGAGATAAGATCTCTTCTAGTTAATTTCAATACAGCTGGATATATTATATGACAATTTTTCCTCATTAATATATACATAATTATCATCCCAAATACCCACATATATCATATGCCATTTTCATACTCTATATATCATATTCTCTACATGCACACATATACACACACACACACACACACACACCAAATCGAGGGCTGGCTGTGACATGAAGCAAACATCAAAAATCAGCTACTGTCCCCACTCCTACAAAACATCAAAGTGGTAGCACTGCAATCTGTTTAAATTGATGTCATCCCACCATACACACACTTTACCAATGTTATAGCATGTCCTGTGGTGGTGTAGAGTACATTTGCTCACATGTTGCTCTGTCTGGGTAAAGATGACAGATCAATACAAGGTGTGCTTGCATCAGACCACAGGCCACTGGCTGAGGCTATAATCACTGATTTTCTACACTCAGCCTCAGGCAATTTTTTCCCCCAATGTTTCCTCAGAAACCAACCTCTGACATTTCAGCTGGTGTAACCTTTAGCTCACTAGAGCTAAAGGTTTGATTTGCCAGAGGGCATCCAGCACTTTTAATGTATGTACTCATTGTTCTGTGAGGCGGTTTGGATAAAAGTATCGCCAAATGGTTCATACATCAAACAGATTCTCAACAAAAACATAAGACAGCTTGGCAGCAATGATATCTCACCAAAAGGCAGCTCAAAGCGAGTGTCCAGCAGGACCCGGTGAGGCGTTGGGTTCTTGGTGCCATAAATCTCATCGGCCTTCATCAGGACCTCCGCATCCAGAAAGGTCCACTCACCTAACCCTTCCTACAATTAGACAAGGTCAGGGTCAGTGTCAGTGAGTTATATGTATTGTGGCACATGAACAGTTCTAGTATTGAAAGCTGTAGTTACGATCATTATTAATTTAATCTTAAAACTACTGTCACAAATTATTCTTCTGGCTCATATGCAGCAAAAGCAAAGAAGGCCCAGAGTTTTTTTTGTTTTGTTTTTTTCTCATCTCGTGTACAGATTCCTACTTGGAATCATTAACAACCTATTTTTACACACTGGCTTTTCTGGTTTAGATACAATTTTATTATTTTGTTCAGTAATTAAGACTTAATTTGCTCACGTAATCAATTTGATTTTATGCCTTTTTTGTTTGTTTTTAATTTATTTCATTTTGTTCTAATGTTTTCATTTTTATCTAATGCTGTGCAGCTTGTTTTAATTTGAATGTCCTCATTTGTTTTTTAACTGTTTTATTTTGTTCTAATGTTTTTATTTGTCTTATGTTGTGCAACACTTCGGGCAATGCTTTGTTGTATTTAAATGAGATTAAGTACACAGACTTATGACAACTAGAATTTCTAATGTGCTAAACAATTCCACAATCGGAGAAAAAGCTCATCATGTATCACCTACGATATGACAAATATCGGAGCTTGCCTGCATATGAATTTCCTTGAAGGTGAGCACTGTAAAAAAAATCCCAATGTTTTACACAAAGTGAAATGTATCTGATAAGAATAAGAATAATAATAATAACTATAACAAAAATTTGATGCTTTAATTATGTTTGATTTACAGGGAAATTCTCCTCATGCTTCCCTCCACAGGGAAGTCAGATGTCAAGTTCAGCTATGGAGTAGCACCTATGAGGTCAGTAGGGTTCCAGTGTCTGGCTCAAGGACACTACAGCAAGACTGGTGCTTAAGCCCAAATCTTCTGGTGGAATGACAATCTCCCAACTTACAATGCAACCCTACTTCTCTTCCCTACTTCTACCATCCTAAGTTAAACCACACTCTGACCTTATGACAGGAAAGGATATTGCTCAAATGAAAGGTTTCAATGTGAGGTAAGATGGTCCAAAAATTCTTATTCATCTTAAGACCTTTGCTGCCAAAATACATTTTATTTTTAAGAATCAAGGCACCTGTGTTTGACCGATGAATTTCAGGTGACATTTTTGTCCAAAATGTGTATATATCAGTGTTTCAGCCAGGTGACGTGATGTGTATGTGTACTTAAGTATAGGTTGTGTCTCTAACCTCCTCTGACTGTCGGATACTCTTGAGGGGGATCCAGGCCGTCCCCACCATGGTGTCCCAAATGAGGCCTTTGTTCCACACTTCTACAATAAGGCCAAGATCCAGCCGGTTGATCTCACTGAGAAGAGACCAAAAAAAATAAAAATGCTGAGACATGAAGCAATGTCAGCTTTCAAGGATGATTCATTCTCTCTGAATAAACACAGTGGAAAAATGTCAGTGGAAAAACCCAAGCAAACAATAAGTGGACAGTTTGGGGCTGTGCTCTCCAAATAATAAAAAAGACAGTGTCATTCTGTTGGGTGAATGTAAAGGAAAAAGTACACTGAATAATACAGAAATGTCAGCATAATTAGTGGTTGGCCTACTACTGGCTGCTAACAAAGGCTACTTCCTCTTTTCTCTGTGCATTAGCTGTCATAATAAATTCCACCCTTGTTTTGTCATCGAATATGCTATTCAAAAACCTCAAAACAGCTTGATGACAGCAGTAAAATAGCATATCTATTTTGAAAGGAACCGCATGACAAGAGCATTTGCATAATCTCATCTATGGCAGTTTACAACTATCGACAGCACAAACAAAAGGAAGATGAGAGAAAAGATAATCAAAGAGAACAGCTAATTCAGACAAGTGCAGGGGAGTCCAGGTGCAAAGATAAAGGCTTTGTAGACCAGGCATTCACACAAAATGGCATGGAACAAATAACAACAGCATGTTAATGTCGTGTGGCATTAAAATCAAAGTCACTGCTTTCAGCTGAGACTTCTGCTGTTTCTATTGCCATTTAGACAATCTCATCCAATCACATTGATTTTTGTTTGTTTGTTTGTTTGTTTTGAGAGAAAGTGTTTTCATAAATCCCTCGATTTGTTTGTATGATCTGCACACCTATGTTTTTACTTTTTTTTTTTTTTTTCTGTCGTTCTGATTCAATGTTTTACCAACACACACAATTACCCTAAACTAAACTGAGATTACAGTTCTGGTTAACTTATCTTTGCATAAACCAATAGATGTTTCCTCTCTTATTTTTACTAAACAGTCCATATGGAGATTTGGTTGTCATTTTTTATTCAAGTACAAGGAAAACACATTTTCTATGTTCATCACCAAGTTTAAGTCCACTTGGGTTTCTTATTGATTGGAATCAGTTTGCAAAAGCTGACCTCAAAGTGAGCACTCACTGCCTGCCAAGAAGGTGCGGTCAGAGTCTATCCCTGATTGTCGGTCAGTTCAACATTACTTTAACACCACTTTGTGCATTGCAAACTGAGGAAATTAACAGAAGCCTGCGGGCCCACTCCTGTGTAAAAGCAGCATTTAGAAATGCATTAAGCTTTAACTCAAGCCTCCCATGCATAGTGCGGGGGATGGGCAGACTTGCTGTCAATTACAAGGAACATGAGAGCATTAAGCAGTGCCTGTTCACAAGTACTGACATAAAATACTGGATATAGGTAACAGATGCTGATCAGAGTAGAATTATGGAATCCTATTTATAAATAAATAAATAAATAATTTGTTTTTTGTGAGGGAAAAACAAACCAAGGTACCATTATCGTAATTGTTGGAAGGAAAAAAAAAAAAAAAAAACATCCGTCATCATCACATCATAGGAATATGTCAGCACAGGTCCAGTTACTAATTCATGAAATAAATTTGATGAACATAATTTGTTGTAACAGATGGTGCTGGACATTTACTGAAAACATTGCTGAATGATGCATAATGTTGAATTACACGTTGCAGCCACATCATTAATGGACAACAGAAGGGTGAAGGTCTGGAAAAACAAACAATGTCACAATGAGGAAGTTCACCAAAGACAAATAATGGCACACATGCAGCATACTGACTCTCCTGTGTCACCATAGATACCTTTCAATAAGAGGGTAAAATGAGTGAATTAAACTAATGAATTGCAAGAGGGAACCGGATAGCTGTGTAACATTTCCTTGTTTCTTTCCTAGAATGAATAAATATGTACTTAACAAGGAAAGCAGATATAATGTCACTAGGCAATAGGGGTGTGTGTGTGTGTGTGTGTGTGTGTGTGTGTGGTGGTGGTGGTGGTGGGGTGGGGGGTGTGGGGGGGTCCTTTGTCCTTTCAGAGTTCCTGTAGTGTTTCACGAGTCTGTGTGTCTTAGTTCCACATGACAGGCACTACCTGCTATAATCAGGCAGTGGGGATCTGTGAAAGGTACTCCACATGCAGGGAAGATGACAATTTTTTCCCAAGCTAGTATAACAAGCAAGTAGCAGAGGGTTGTGCTTAAATATTGACAGTTCTTTCTTTTGTGTTCTTGGTGTTGAAAGATGCTCCCTGTGAAAGATTTTTAAAAGCTTGCAGGGTACAAGGCATAAAGTGATATCCTCCAAGAGAAACTGACTTCTCCCAGTTGTAAAATAAAATTTACAGTCTAACTGTGCAAATAGGGCTGAATAGTAAGGCAAACAATTCAAATTGTGATTAATTCTAAAGATATTGTGATATAATTCTTATGACGGCATATGAGTGTCACTCTAGGGAGGGGAAAAAACATGCACACAGGGGAACTGACCCATGTCACAGCAATGTTTCTTCAAAGTCTGGATGGTTATGATAACTTTATGATTCTGGGCTAAAATCCCCAGTATTTTCTTGTTACTAAATCCAATAGTATAAGAAAAACATCTTTTTTCTGAGTTTTTTTTTTTCTTCTAATTTTACCACTTAAATATCACAGAAAATCAGAGGTTTTTTCCTCTTAAATTTACAACTTTAATCTTTAACCTTTAACCTTCCCCATGTGGATATTTTTTTCTCCCTACAGTGACCCTATTGCGCTGTCATAATTTGCGACTGTAGTAGAATGATCATTTTTGTTTCATAATTTTAATTTTAATAGAAAAGCCTATATCATTTATCACAGTATTTCATTGACAACTGTGTTTTCTCACACATTTTAAATGTCTCAAAAAAAAAAAAAAAAAAAAAAAAAAGTCTGCTCCTGCAATTTAGACGTTAGACTTGGCCATGCTGTGTTCAGCCTGAGTGCAAAGTGTGACTTGCACTGTAGGTTTTGAATGCTACATGAGGTCTGTGCTGCATGTTTGTACTGTGAACTGTATGGTTACATAGCTGGTGATTAAAGTGATTATAATTTGTTAAACAAATGTTGTAGGTTGATTAGTCCCTGTTTATAACTTACAACATGAAGTCCTGTTCCCAACATGGCTGGTCCCCCCGCACAGTGATTGTTGTGCTTTTGACATTCTGCACCTTCAGTGTCACATAGGTGTTGAATTTGTCTGAAACAGAAGAGGAGGAAGATCATGCTGCAAATCACATATTCTCATAGTTAGGTGTTAGCAATACAGTGACAATACACTCACTGAATGTCTTTTGGACAAAATGTCCAAAAGAAGAAGAAAAAAAAAAAAAAAACGGCTAAAAGGGGTGTAATTTCCTGAGAAGTTGGAGGAATGGGGACCAATGTTAATACTAAAAAATGTAGCAAATTTGCTAGATTTTTCTTTTTTCAAAAGCATAGGGGAAAAGGTAATTAGTGAATTAGCAAAAAAAAAAAAAAAAAAAAAAAAACAAAACTTGAACGTTAGAAAAAAAAAAAAAAAAAAAACTGCAAAAAAAACCTGCAAAAACAAAATAAATTACCAGAACATTTGTGGGAAATAAAACACTGAAAATTTGCCCCAATAAATAAATAAATAAATAAATAAAAATAAAAAAAAGCTAATTTCAAACATGGTCATTTCTAAAAGTGGGCAGAACATGTTCCCTCTGCCCCTGCTCATAAATTGTGAAAATATCTGCTAAAAGCAAAAAGGTGGCAAAGCCATTTGACAGCGCTTTAAAAACATGGATTCAACAGATTAAGAACGAAGCAAAGGTATGCAGTGACTGTTTACAGTTCGAATATCAGGGCATGAAATGATTGACACACTTCTGAGTTTACTTTTATAAACACGCGTTTGGAAACCAATCACTGTGGGCAAAAAGTAAGGATAACCTTCACAACGGCTGAAACAACCTGCATGTGGTTTGGGAGCAAGCTGGACTTGCATATGTGTTCACTGAAACGTCGTTTTAGCCAAGAGAAGAAGAGCGAGAACATGTGGATAGAAGTAGTGATGTAGAGAAAAGAAGAGAAGAGGATAACAGTAAAGTGAAGCAACAAACTGCAGGGTCAATTTTATGACAAAAATGTACACCTGGGCTACAAACTCAGATCTCTTATGTGATTAAACAGTTCATAAAACACACAGCATATCAGAAACTATAACTGAGACAACAAGTAATGTTAACTACGTCAGTTCTACTTTGGCTTTGTGTTGGGAAAATGACATCAGGAGCTCCACTGAGAGTGAAAGCAGATAAGTCTCCCCTCCCCCCAACCATGTCAAGCCAGGCCAGGCCAGCAAACTGACCCTGTTAATCTCTGATGAGAGCCAGCCCCACACAGCAAATAGAGCCACAGGATCCACTGCCTGATCTGCTTCTCCTAGCTAGCTGCAGTCTCTCTAAATACAGTACCTTGTCCGCGCCCTCCACAGCTATGAAACAGAGGGAGCACATGATGATGTAGAGACACAGGATGCTCCTAACCTGTTCCTATGGCTGAAAAGGTCTCTGCCAATCCTTATACCATCAGCACTGAAACCAATGTAAGATTAGATCAAAGGTCTTTGGATTGTGTTTGCAGAAAACTCCTATACTATGGTCAAACACTATTCTTATAGAGTACACTTTGACTACAATGCAGTGCAGCTTAAAAGCCTAATGCAGCCTAAAAATGACAAGTCACCTTTTTTGAGTGCTCTGTCAGTGACTGATGGATCTAGCTGCTGTGATATGGATGGGAAAGGAGGTGCCAATCTGCACGGCTTGGCAGTCTGTGCAGACAACTTTACAGACAACGCAGTGATTTCGATCAGCGGCTGCTTATATTGCAGCCAGCAGTGTAGCACTACTGGTGTTGGCCTCCAGGGGTGGGGAGGGTGGGATTAAATGGCCCATGACATAACCACCACTTTTCATTTCCTGCGCTAGAGCCAGGGTGCATCAACACGTGCCTGCTAATGTGCTCAGTTTTGCTCTGGGAGTCGCCTGCCCCATGCCACCAAGGGTCCTCCCCATTTCTCTCCCTTGCAGCATCAAAGTCCTAAACCCCTGCATGGGTAGGACAGCCGCTGGAGGAGGGGCTTGGATGGGAGAAATGTAACACTCTGGAGGTTTTGGTGCAGGACTTCAACTTGTTTTGATAGTATGGTTCTGTAATGTAGGCCTGAACAATTAATCAAAACATTATTGAAACCGCCGAATAGCCAAGTGCAATATCCAAATCACAGGAGCTGCAATTTTTTGGATAGAGGTAAAATGTGTGACAGAAAAGCAGAGATGCTTTGGGGAACAAATTGTATTCTCCAAATATAGGAGAACATATTGGTGAAAAACTGAAAATGAACACTATGATGTTTGTATTATTATTATTTTTTTTTTTTTTTACCCATATCTTTCAGCCAATTTAATTTCATGTTTTCTATTATCACCTGTTTTCTGTTGAAAAGTCTCTACAGTACTGCTGCACAGGACTATTGTGACTATGAGTATATACCTATAGTTTCTAGGACTGCCCCCTGAAAGTTGACATGTCAGATCATCTATAGCTATGTTTACATGGACACAAATAATCGGAATAAAGGCCAAATCAGGTTAAAAATGCTTCATGTAAACACGTCAATCGGAAGATTGTGATCCGATACGGCCCATTCGGAAAGAAATTTCATTCCGAAAGAGAGAGGTGGTTTATGCCGATCATTATTCCGAACGGTGTCCATGTACACATCCATTCGGATCCTGTCTTCCCGGTTGGGGTAAAATTATCTCCACTGCGCATGTGTGTTACGTCAGCGTGATGCGTTTCCGCCTTTGCGGCAGCCGGTCGTTTTTCGACAAGCAGCAAACGGTCCAAAAGGTCCATATTAAAAAAAAAAAAACCTACATAAACAGACACTGTGCCAGAGGGGAGGAAAATAAAATGTGAGAGGCACAAAGAGTGAACGAGCTGAGGACGTGCAGACAACGCGGCGTTTGTTTACAACACAGGCGGAAGTACAGCTTCTTCTTCTACTACTATTTCCAGAAAATTAGACGACTCCGCGCATGCCCAAATGATTTATTCTGATCAAACGCTTGGTGCATGTATACGCACGTCATGATCGGATCATTTTATTTAGTGTACATGTAAACAGTGGATTTGGAATTTCCGATCAACCAAGGTTTAGATCGGATTGGAGAAATTTTGCGCATGTAAACATAGCTACTGACAGACCCCATGAGTCAATTGAGATTCCTGAAGTCAAGCTGTATGTTTGTTTGCTATTTTCTGACAAATAGCAACATGTGGTCTGGGCCAGAGCAAGAGAAGCACACAGACACACTGCAGCTGATAAGGTAGTATTTCTGCAATCATTCAGTAGCTTCATTGCTCTGAAAAATGAGCTCCACAGATCATGCAGCCACAAAAAAGGGACCATGCAATTGGTAATTAAAATCTTTATGTAGCAGTCTTAATAAAATTTTACAGCTTTTGAATCCACGTGACATTTGCTTATGACTGCTTTGATTACAACGTGGCGTATCAACATTAAAACATGTGCTGGTGTATCTTCTGATCACCAGAAAGTCAACGAATTAAGAGAAAAATACAATAAACCAACAAAAATAAACCAACAATTTCCCAATGGAGATCAACTTATTGCAGTTTTTACATTCACTGATTACAGTATTGAGTCACTCCATACTGCATAAAGCTTAAAATAAGATAGACCCAGTCCCATGTGATGGTGTGTAAATCTCCCACCGTCCCATACCAGGCCAGATGGGGCACTGCCATGATTCAGCATTACCCATAAAGAAGACAATGACTATTTACAAACACATGTGCACACACACGTAGGCCTATGCGCGCGCACGCACGCACACACACACACACACACACACACACACACACACACACACACACACACACACACACACACATATATGTATTCAGCTTTTAGTTGATGGGAAATAAAAGACAGGCATCAGCTGTTCTTCTAGGGACTAGTCACCTGACCTCTCAATACAAAGTTTTTCCTGGTTTCCCCGGTGACAAATTGAAACATTTACTTTACTGTGCACATAGGCTTTAACAGTGTAGCAGGATAGGTAAACATACTCTTGGCACAATGAGACTGCAAATAGTTGACACAGGTGCAATCCTTATAAGATTCAAGTGAAACAAAACATGCAGACAAACGCAGTTTTTTTTTTTTTTGTTTGTTTTGTTTTTTTTAACTACAGAAAGCTTTACTGAAAGCACTTCTGTGGTATCCCAGATGTAACACCAGCTGATGGTACGGTCTAACCTGCCTGTCCGAGGAGTGACAAGACACAGACCTAATTAGTGTCTCAAGAGAACAGTAGGGACAAAACACAGCCATTATTACAAAAGGAGCCTGGGGGATGCTAAAGCCTTTCCCTAATTAGATAGGCTATGCTTTGTGCCACATTTTAGCCCATGAATAACAGGGACGAGATAAGGGAAGAGAGTGTATGGATCAGATCAGAGCCACTGAGAGGCTGTGGTCCCCTCTACAGGAGGTGCTGACCGATTCAGTGCAAGACTGATACAATCTACACCATTAGGAAGGAAGCAGCAGTGACTGTCTCAGACAACAGAATGCATGCACACACACCCTTGCATCACTACACTTATTAGATTAAAGCACCTAAACGCCTTAATCTAACATATAGCCAGCCTACCAACCACTTCATACCCCATACCAGCTTAACAAAGGGATTACTGTCAAAAGTCCTACTGCACATTTGAAGGAGTTTCCTCCTTGTATGGACAATTGGTCCAAACATGTTCAGATACACGAAAATACACACACACACACACACACACAAAGCACTTGCCAGTGTGGTGTCAAAAATTGGGATCTATTGAAGTGCACTGTGGGATGATGTAACTTGTCCTGCCCTTCTTTTGAGGCAGTACTCACTGTTCATTGCCTATGAACTTCCCACTCACCTCAGATATCTCAGTCAAGTATCTTCATTCATTATTGATGGATGATGAGTTTTTCAATAAATTAGTCAGGAAAACGCAGGCAGTTGGAAGGATGACATTTAAAATTCAGACTACCAATCAATGTCGCATGCGACAGAGGACGCACCTCCCGGAGGCCTTTTCCATCGTCACTGGAAACACCTCACCGTGAGTTCCCTTTTAAATTAATGATACAGCCTATTGAATGCAATGGGTAAGGTATGTGTCAGGTATATTAACCCCTAACCATTCTTCTGCTGAAATGTGTATGCTCTTAAATAAAAAGATGGAGAGAGAAAAAAAATACTTAAGCCTTGACAGAAAATCTGCAGGCAGGTGGACACACACACACACACACACACACACACACATCCGGCAAACACACAGCTCTTATCAAGCCTGAGTTTCCTGTAACAATCAGTGGGAAAACAAGACAGCTGGCCACGGACATGCACAAGGTCATCTTGAGCTCTGCCCATTTTCACCAGAAAAAGCACAATGCAAGGCCTAAAGACCGAGGCATAAAAACTATCCGACTCAAGGCGTGGTGAAAGCACAATGCAAACATACATCATAGACCAGCCCTATGTAAACTTTGAGGACTCTTCCAACAAAGTCACATGCAAGTTATACAGTTCGTTATACAGGGCAAGATAAGGTTATCACAAGGAAGACGGAGCAGTCAATGACTGTGACATATTTATGGGTTAATTCAGTGAACCTGTACAACAGAGGAAGGACCACTTCTTAACGGAGGCTGCTCCTTCTGAGAATATAAATTTCCTGGAGCCACAAATCTAAATGAGAATGGCCAGAACATAGCAGTAAAGTGATGAAAAGATATCAGTGGCAATTGGAGCTTGGGCATTACATGCTGCACACACACACACACACACACACACACACACACACACACACGCTCTGTGCAGGCAAGTCAAGTTCATCCACACCAAGCTCACCTAATCTTGCCTTTATGGAGCTTGCTTTGAGCACTGGGGCACAGTCATGCTTTAAAAGAAAAGGGCCTTCCCCAAACTGCTCCCACAAAGTTGGAAGCATAGCATTGTCCAAAATATCTTAGTAAGCTGAAACCTTGAGATTTTTCTTCGCTGGAACTAAGGGGCTGAGGCCAACCCCAGAAAAACAAGCCCATAGCATTATCCCTCCTCCACCAAACTTTACAGTTGGCACAATGCAGTCAGGCAGGAAACGTTCTTCTGGCATTGGCCAAATCAAAACTCTATTTACCGTGTTTCAATGTTTCAAATCTGAACAAAAAAATAAATAAAAAGCTTGATGAGTTACTCTTAGAAGGCCCAGAGGCCTCAAGGAGTTATGGCACAAAGTACTGGAAGAGGAGAATTTGCTTTATGACACTGCCTCTTAATAGGCAAGGCAATGACTAGCTTAAGACTACCATGTTAAAGTATCGTTTAAAATTAAGTGTTTGGAATCAGCTTAGAATTTAAGCCTGAGTTTACCCTGCCCCTGACAAGTCCTTATTAGCTCTGTAACATAAAAGTAGCTGCTGTTTATGTTTGGCCTACAGCAGATGACAGGCTTAACTAAATTATACCTGAGTGTTTGCCCTGGAGCAGGTATGAAGGCAGCAAACAGGGGAGGGGTTACAGGCAGACAGAGAGAGATGGCAAAGACTGACAAAATTCAATCAAGTAACATTGAATAGAGTAAGAAGACACCCCAGAGGAGCCACTGCTGACATGGAGAATCCTTGTTAAATCACTGTTTTCCCAGAGTGGTGGGGGAGGGACTAAGAACAAAAGTAGAGACCTGCCAGATAATTAAATCAAACAAAACCTTCCTTGATTAATGCAGGGGCCAGCTGGGAAATGAAAGACAATGAGAGTGAAATGCCACCGTTAAGATCCAAAGCCACTGTGACTTCCTGTCACAGCTGCTGCCTGCTCTGACCTGAAACGTCACAGGGTTTAAGGATGGGCGTAAGGCTAAACACTAGAGGGATTTGCTTAGGTGGAGGGCATGGGGATTTGGGCTTAGCGGCCACCGATCTAAGCTCACCTGTACATGGGCCTGCCCAGAAGGACACAGGATTACATAACACAAAATCAACCTAGCTCTCAGTAACTTGCCAGAATTTGACTGATTAACCTACAAGAGAAAGTTGGGCATGTGGCCTGATTCCAAAAAGCACTAGGCAGAGGAGATCAGTAGTATTCTGGAAACTTTCAGTTGTACATTTAAGTGTTTGATATATGCAAATAATGGGAAAATTTGAGAGTGCTGATCGGAGCAAGTATTCATACAAGGTAGGATGTTTATGAATGCAAGCCAAGGAGCTAAGATGATTGTGATGCTATCAAGCAACAGTACTCACCTGGAGGTCCTTGGAGCTTGGCTTTTTTCACTGTAAAACAAAGCAAAACAAAAAACAATGATTAGCTGGGCACACATTAAGAATTTTGGCTCATTTTGATTCTGCTGACATGACATTGTGCAATTTTTGGGTAACAGTACTTCATTCTTAAGTTGCATGCAAACAGACGTGATGTGAATGCAGATTTGGTGGAAGTACACTGGTGAGCCAGGAAAGAAAAACAATTATCTGGGCATGAGCAGCAAGGCTCAATCATGGGGAAAATGGACAGGATCTCATGTTAGTGCGGCCTGAAAAACTCATTGATATGCATGAAAACAACACGTGTTGATGAGTCACGACATCCGAATCACACAAACATCAACACCCGCACGGCGCTGCTATCGATGAGAACATGAACAACACTTACTGAGCCTGGATCAAAACAAATGAATTCATTATTTGAGCAGGTAACACAGGTCAAAATTTAAGAAAAACAGCCAAATGTTCATTTGATCAAGCAGTGACTTTGAAATGATGATTAAAAACTGGAATTTCACACTGTGTATGACCTGTGACCTGACTGGCCATCACCATTACTCTTTTATTATTCCTTCATATTAACTGTAAACAAAGCACTTATTTTTATTAGCCAATCTCTTATACAACAGCGCATCCAGAAACCCTCTCTGGCACTACCTCTGCTATAGGCTAACATCTTAGATTAGACTTTACCTTATTAGATTGACATGTACAGTTCAGTTCTTAAATAATGTTTCAGTTCTATAATGTGGGAAGATCAAGTATTCCCTTTTATAGCTGTGAGAAGCTAATATTCTCACTTTATGACACTATAAGAGTATTACTTTGCTTTTATGTGTTTTTTTGTTTTGTTTTGTTTTGTTTTTCTCCATACTGATGGCTGTGGTATGGTCCTTTTTATTTTACATTTTACTCTTATGGAACACTTAGTTTGCTGTGTGACAGGTGCTGTACCAAATATAAAGATATTAATATTGCTATTAAGGCATGAAACTACTTTATACCATTTACTTTTTTTTTTTTTTTTTTTTACACTATAGTTGGAAGAATCTGGCATAATAGTGGCATGCATATGGAAATGTGTGATCAGAATATAAACATACATACAGTATGTAGCTATACCTTGTGCTGGGTAACACCTTAAAGGGCATAAACCTATCTTATGGACGGTACACAGGTTAAAACTCATATTCACCCCCAGCTGGAAAATACCTATTATTAGAAACAATCCACATCCATAAAATCCAAGCTTAATACCATTTAAAAAAAAAAAAAAAAAAAAAAAAAAAAACATACAGATGTTGTTGCATCACAAAGCACAACAGCTGGTAGTTAACAAACAGCCATAAACAATAAACTGGGGCAGATGTTTGGCAAAATAGCAAAACAAAATGATAATAGCTAGCTACAATAGACATGGTAGTTTTTTAAACCTCTAAATATTTTATATCAAGGGATAAAATAACTGTTTGCTGGTGCATTTTTGTTTATTTTGAGATTGTCCAACTTTAGCCCTTTGCTGTATCTATACAATAATGGTTATGGGATTGTGAGGTGCTTTGCAGGGGATTAACTGTGATTGCTGTTGCAGCGCTGTGTGTCAAGGCATATACTAAACCTCTGGAGCCTGAGGTGGCAGATGGGCAGGATTGGATGATGGCAGCACAAATGACATGATTTTCATATTTGCATGTTAAATCCCTTCTCTTCTTTCTGTACACATTTTTTATTTAAATGAGAATCAGAAGGAGGTAGTGTTTGTTTTGTATTCTTTATTTGAAATATTTTATGGCTAAAACAGAAAGTCTACAGCAAACATCAGAAACCTTAAGTTAAAACAAAAACCGGCTGTATCAGCAGTAGAACTTGTATAATTAAGAAGAACACACACACACACACACACACACACACACACACATACAGTGTAGACAGACAGACAGACAGACGGACAGATAGACAGATAGATAGATAGATAGATAGATAGATAGATAGATAGATAGATAGATAGATAGATAAAAATGCAGCTCAGTGCACAAGATGATGGAAACTAAAGCCACACACACTAAAAAAAAAAACACAGAAAAGCCAATGGTTTCTCCCCCCAATGCAGTCCTTTTAGTGGACAGTATGTGGGGAAAAATAAGGAAGTTATCATTTGGAAAAACCCACATCGTTTGTCACTTCTTCCAAAGGGTTTCCTGCCATATAAATACCTCACTGTGAACCGGAAAGGGAGCAGTGGAAACGCGAAGAGAGAGCGAGGGAGAGAGAGAACGTGACTGTGTGGGTTTTCTCGCGTTTCCATTGAGGCCTTCTCACCGTCACCAGCACATATGATCTGGCACGATGGCCTTATGTCCCAATTTGCATGACATTATCTGGAGCTGAGGTAAACAGTGCAGAGGGCAATAAACCATGGTGCCATTATGGTGGAAACTGATGCTTATCATCCTCTGTATTAGGCCCTCTGTGGCTTTAGAGGCTGTTTAGCTCACTATTTGAGAGGACCCATTGTGTAGTTATCCTATCAACCTGCTGTTTTTTTAATCACATTTGCTGTGTACTCACTTGATGACTTATCACATGGCTGTCACATTTTGCACAAACTGACAACTCATTCATTCCATTCATGATGATGACCAACAGAGAGCTCAACACCCAGTATAACACTATCAGCAAGCTGGGGATGAGGAGTAACCAAAATTAAATGCAAGTGTTAATGCACTTATTCTTGGCTATCATAGTACATATGGGTGTGCAGGTGGTGCTGCTTATCAGTCATATTTAATGATTTGGTTACAGCAACTGTCAATGCTTTGTTCCTCCCAGGAGACTGTCCTGTAAACTTCTTGTGCATTTGTATTTTCAATAAAGGTAGCCCCTTTCACAAGTTATGTTTGCTAGGTAAGGCTAATGAGATGCAAATGAATGGTGAAAAGTTCCTCTCTTCTTTTGCTCCCTCTGTTAACTGTTGACGTTCACAGCTGCGCTTTGAATTTCAGAAGAAAAAAAAAAGCCTCTAACTTTATATAATCATGGTCTTATGCATTCACAGCATTTCACTTAAAAAATAAAATTAAAAAAGGTAATTTCTGTTACTTTATAAGTTCAAAAATAAGCTTGACTTTCAAGAATCTTACTATCTGTTGTGGGAATATTCCAAAAACACATAGGCTACTTTCAATAGAAAATGTAGCTAAATACACATAAACAAACAAATAATAATAACAGTAATTATACTACTACTACTAATAATAATAATGATGATGATGAGTAAATAAAAATGTATGAGTGATTATTTTAACATTATGTTTTAATGTCTTATCTAAATACTCATCAATGTTCAAATGTGACATCTAAACAATTTTGTACCTACCACACACTAAAATATCTTTTGACATCAGGGTCAGTAGAGAAAAATCACTTTAAACAGGAACTCAAAGAAAGCCAATGTGCGGATCCGGAGTATGAGCAAGTTTGAAGTTTGAATTTGCGTTAGAAGATGGTAAAGCTGAAATATTTCCTCTTTTGACTCATGCAATCAACCCTAATTTTAATTTAACCTCTCCATCAGCATGAAGAATAGCAATCTCACTAAATGGTAAACGGTAAATTGAGTGGATTTCTATGGCACTTATGTATCCAAGTGAAGCGCTTTACAATGAATGTCTCACATTCACCTATACATAGTTGAAGTGTCATAGTGAAAGCAATTAACTTGGGCTTCTTTAAGCAAAGTGACAAAATGTGGAGGGTTTTTTTTTTTTTCCCTGTGGGGTGATGTCTCGTAATAAGGCAGGGCTCAGACAGAAAACAGGAGCAGGAAGTGATATCAGAATCTCTTGCTGCTATGAGTGTAGTACATTTCAGCTATGTGCTGACTGTTGGATCTGAAGAGGTGGAGCCTGTGGCCAAGCAAGCCACAGACAGAGAGAGAGAGAGAGAGGGAGAGAGAGGGGGAGAGAGAGAGGGAGAGAGAGATAGTAACAGATGGCAAGGGGATTACTCCCACAATCTCTAAGCGCTCTCTCTCCCTCTTTCTCTCATAATTCCACTCCTCTGCTTCTAGTTACACTCAACCAACCTCCAGTCTTTCACCGCCTCAGGTTTGCCTCTTGTAACACTGGGGAGCCTCTTTTTTCCTCACCCCAACTTTATATAGCCCGTAATTCATCTACTCATTTACCCCAATTTTCTGTCTGTGCAACCAGCCCAATGTCAGCCAAGCAGGCTCCAGGCAAACATGGTAAATTTAATCATGCATCCATCTTGCTTAATTCATGGCTTGAACATTTGTGACGCACACTGCTCTGGAGTGTGCTGAAACAAAGAATTGCTGCATCACTGTTTTCAGTGGAGGTGTAAAACAATATTAACTGCATGTCAACAGCGCAATTAGCATACAAAAGGCCTGATGCTCCCTGAAACAAGCTCAAAATCCTGTGTGGATTTTGATCAGCCAGTAATGAAATCAAATGAACCAGGTGCTAGGAAGCTTGGTGCCAATTCACCGCCATCAGCCAAATCTGTTTTGTGTAATAGACAAGTGGTGCAAAAATAACCTGTTTTACTGCTGAAATAGACTTAAATAGACTTACATGATTAGGTTGTAGTCATTGGGCAAAACTGACAGACATAGCCCATATTTTCACACTAAGGACGTGTAGATACAGTAGCATTCACTGTTTTGACAGAAAATCTAGTTGTTTCAGTTTTGTAGACTTATGCAAACATCCTGACATTCTGTCACAGTTTGGCTTTGCTCTGCCTCCTGATTCAAATAACAAGCTCCAGCACTGCTGAGCGGATCACTGTCTGTCAGCTCAGCTGTCATCCATCAAGAAAGTGCATGACACCAGGGTGATGGGAAGGGCAGGAAAATTGCCAGCAACTCCGACCACACAAGTGCCCATATCCTTCAAAAGCCTATGGAAGAGTGTACTTGTCCATTAAGACCAAGACCACTTATAACCACAAACTCATAGTCCCAAGAGCTGTCCCAAGGTTCTCTCAACCAGCACTCCTACAAAATTACAGCCAAAGTATGACAATGCTGTTTCTGTGCCTGACTATGAAGTTCATACATGACAACTGTGACAGCTAAGGGTGGGGGGCAATGCAGGGTAATTTCCTTGACCCAGCTACAAAAACCTTAAGATTTTATCTAACCACCATATAGATCCATCTGTATAACCTACTATTGTTCTCAACAATTACTGATACCCCCTGCCACATTCCAGTTTCAGTATTTGTATTTGTGTTCAAGAACGCCGCCACTTATTGCATTTGGTGACTGTGATAACTAGGGTTGGGTACCAAAACGCGGTACCAATAGGGCACCGGTTCTGATGTAAACGGTAGTAACGAGACCGAATAAGAACGAAAATTTCGGTGCCTCATTTCGGTGCCGCCCCATTGGTGTTCCGGCGTCAACTTGCGGTTGTTGAACGTGACGTCAGTGCCGCTACTCAGCACACTTGTTGATCAGAACTAATAGTGAGAGGATCAATAAAGATGCTGAAGGCAAAACGCTCCAAGGTTTGGCTACATTTCACGTCTAAGACAACACCCACCCCAGCCACAGCCTGTTCACCCTGCTCCCGTCAGGCAAAAGATACAGAAGTATTCGCTGCCGTACCACCAGACTACAGAGCAGCTTCTTCCCTCAGGCTGTGAGACTACTAAATGCACCATCTGAACTCCTCCAGGCTTAATAATTCTATTTTCTACACAATCAATCAATTAATCAATCAAGAGGGAACCACACTTTAATTTCATTATTCAACCTGTTGTATAATGACAAATAAGACTCTGTGTCATGCAACAGATGCCTTAAAGCAATGTCATGCAAGGGAGGTAACACGCTGAATTTAATGAAACATTTGGCACACATGGAGTTTATTTAAAAGCCGAACAATGCACCGTGTTTGATAATCTACATCAGCGGTCCCCAACCACCGGTCCACGTACCGTTACTGGGCCACGAGACATTCCCGACCGGGCTGTGCAGCCCAACTGTAAACCCCCTCCCCCGCGGATGCGCACTAATGGCACGAGTTTATTATTACCATATGTTACTTCTATTTATATTGTTTAAATATTTAAGTTAATATTGTGTTCAATTTGGCCCTGGAAATAAAATGGTATTGTTTTTTGTTGTTTGTTGTTCAAGAACCTTTTAAGCACCGGAACTGTTTAAAAAATACCAAGTAGGCACCGGTACTGGATAAAACCCAACCGATACCCAACCCTAGTGATAACAGCACCTGTACAACTGCAGCTGGGGGAGGCATCACAGGGTTCATGTGAGCCATTTGTCCAATCAGTACTGCCCTGATCCATCGTTGGGGTCTGGCTATTTCTCCTCCTACGCCTCCATTTGTAAGGGCAGCCACTTATCTGTTGTGTAAAGACATCGCCATGGAGATAAGCCTTCTCTACTAGCAATAGATAAACAACATTGTCAGGCCATGCTGCCAGGGAAGAGATGAGTCACAACATCAGCTATGGTCTGAGCAGTTGATTCTCTGACATCTTCACGTTCCCAAAGTTCCACCAGCTTTCATTTGCCATAATAGTAATCAATAAATGCTGTGAAAGCTCTATGGTGAGGGGCGCCATTTAGTACAACAGCACTTGATAACTAGAGCCATTAGGCTGAGTGTTCTGAAGAAGAAATGGGACTATGCTTCCTGACTTCAATTTTTGGTTCCTGCCCTATCCACTGTTTTTCCTAGCTTGGGTTACTGACCAACAGCAACCGTTCTACACTCTCTGGCACTGGGGAATGTAAAGACATATGATGTCCAAGCCCAAAGATTTTGAAATGCCTAGCTAAGGCTGGTATTGTAACCGTCAGAGTGCATTACACATTTACACATGTACACATGTCCAAGGGACACATTTCTGTTGACTTTACAGCTAGCAATGACAAATGATAATGGCAAAAAAAAAAAAAAAAAAAAAAAAAAAAAAAAACACTGAAACAAAGGCATGACATAACAGATTAAAAATATTTGTTGCCAATGATCCTTGCATTCCTAGGCTATTTTAAACCCCATGACAACAACAGGTTCATGCAAATTCTGTAGAACAAACTGAACATCCTTCTAGGAAACACAGGAAATTGTTATCAACAACAATTCACCAATAATTGTTAGAATACATTTCAATTGTTCTGATATAGCTGGAACTGGTATGCTGTCTTACATTTCTGTACTGTTTTAAATTTGTAATTGTTGCTGCAACAAACATACTGTAATTTCCCCTGCGGGATCAAGAAATTAATGTGAAAATAACTAATGGATTGTACTGTACTTCATAAATTGATCATTTAACAGTTTATCGATACTGTGGAGTAGTTTTTGGCCATATTTTCTATGGCCAGAGTGCATCAGATCCTCATTCCCTGTCACAAGAAAGAACATTTCACTGGAGCTGTTCTCCAAAACAAATGAAGTGTACATGGCTCAGAAAATGACAAGATTTTGAGAGGTAACCGAAAACTGATGAAAAATGTCTTGAAGAATGCACAATAATACATTTGTTGGGGTTTCAACATAAAGGCTATTTTCAAGCCCTCTTGCTTGCTAAGTGGTGGAACTACTTTGTTTCGGTATCACTGCGCAACATCTCCCCTTCACGCTGCATGTCTAGTAACTTAGCAGGTAAGTGGAGCCGTTGTGTAGAGATCCAGAAACAAAGCAGCTCTACAGTTAATAGACAACCCTTAAGTGTACTTCAAAACTATCAAAACTAATTTCTTTCCTAAAACTGTCACTGTGTCACAATGACATTGCACTACATTCCATTTCATTCACCATACATAAACATACCAGGTAGGTGAATGAATATGGGATGAATATGGCATGCATAGTGATACAGTATCAGTTCTAGGAGAGAAACTAGTTCCACCAGTTTGCAAACAAGATGGCTGAAAAAGAGCATTGATAATGAATCTCAGACAAATGTGTGTTGTTGCGTATCCTTCAAAACATTTTTTCAGCTTTGGATCGCTGCTCAAAATTGTGCTGTCTACTGGATGAGGTACACTTCATTCTTTTTGGAGAGCAGTTCCAGTGAAGCATTCATCACTAGAATTCGTGACAGGGAAGGAGCTGACCAGTCAAACTTGGAGGATCTATTACACTGTTATCAAAATAGCAATAAATAAAGAGGATATACTTGGGCCTGTGTGTGATCCTATGTACATCCTGTATCCATGTTATTTTGAATGAAGAGACATTTTCGGGCTAACATTAAGTGTTGTGGCTAAAGCCAGTGGTATGCACAGTCACACAGCCCAAGTCACAGGAAAGCAGTTAGAAATTGAAGAACAGAAAGGCTGATAAATCATGTTTAAAAACACTGATCATTTTTTTTTTTTTTTTTTTCTGTATGATTCCTTGTGTTGTCTGCTTCTCCAGCACCTGCTGTGAGCTTTATGGATGCAGGTAATCGGAGCCTACATGCCAATTTAACAAAGACAGATCATCTAGATGAGTGACAAGTGTTGGGGTGGGAGTATGACTAAACAGAAGAGGGTGGGAGGTATAAACAATATACTTTCTGTCTAACAGCAAAAATGTGCATGTTGTAGAAATATTGAATAACTGAATAATAGAAATAATTAATGAACAATGTGCACTTTCAATCAGATTCTTCTGTTAAGACAAATCTGTTGTTCACTTTTCTGACTTCAATGCTCAATGATGCTCAGTGATGCCATCAGTTTAACAAAAGAGTCACAGAGCAGATATATGGTAATCAAGCTACCACTAGAAAGGGCACTTCAATCAGGAGTGGAAACTGACTGACAGATATATTAGTGCACCATAATTATCAATATACTATTGGCCTTTCAAAAATAAATGTGCATTTGGCACATTCTGACATCAAAGCATTCAACTATATCAACAATAGAGCTTGATATTTTTGGAATAATTACCTATAGCCCTTTTTTATGCTCAATCTTTGGTGAAGAAATTTTCTAACAAAAAATAAATAAATATATAAATATATAAAAACAGGCTGCTGAAGTGGCTTTCTACATAATATTTTGAGCTTGAACGATACTTTATGTGACATCAGTGGCGGCTCCTCTGCTTAGAATATTTTTTCTGACTATTTCTCCACCTATCCACAAGCGAGCAGAAAAAAAAAGTTAGAAAAGAAAGCCTTTTTCAATCTTTTCTTAATGAGACTCATTTCATGACCTAGTAAGCCAGCTATTTAACACCCTGCTAATCTTCTGCTTTATTTTTGTAACCCAGAAATAACACTGGTGTGTGTAATCTAAAGATTAAAAAGGATGTTTTAAAAGTCACCATATACTTGGAACTTGATTTTATTTTTTCCATTTTGACAGCTTGACCATGATGCATACCTCTGGGAGAGGGCACTTAGTCTATTAAAAAGAATTTTACATAAGTCTGTAGTACATAGATTTCAACCCATATAGATGACAGATTACATTCCTCATTTATACTGAAATTTTGCTTGTCTGTCATTCATAGCAGCAAAGTGATCAGTAACCCTCTCACTGAAATCAGGCATGTTCCTGATGAGTTCCCTTTCCATGGAAAACATGGAAAGTGCATTCAGACATCCCTGTCCTGTTTCATTTTGCAGAAATGTCTTGATTCTCTTTAAGGTCGCTCACCATGCTGATAGTGGCCTTGAATGTGCTGGCTGGCTGACCCCCCTATGATCCCTACACCTGGTTACACAGTTGTTCTTTAGGCTATGACGTAATTACATGTGCAAGTTCAAGCCAACCTGTGTCTCGTAGAGATTGCACTGCAGTGCCTGCAGTTTGCAAACAACTGCCTTAAAAAGTAGTCTGCACTACTAAAGTGCTTTTCTAGTCTATTGAGCACTCAAAGAGCTCGAAAATGTCTGCCTCACATTCACCACTTCACATTCGCATTCATGCACTGATCACGCACATGCAACATGCCAAACTTCCCATCTGGAAAAGTTATGGGTTCAGTATCTTGCTCAAGGACACTCTGACAGCAAGCAACCGCTTGATGTCCTGAGCCACATCGCACCTTTGAAACTAAAACATCTGAATACCTCTGTATACCCACTGGTAAAATTTTCTCAAATTGCTATCACATCATATATTTTAGTCAACAAACAAACTGATATATGCTCCTAATACATGGTGTCACCTATTTTGGTCTATAAGAACTGATGCTAGATACTGATTCAAGTTGGTCCTTTGTGCATTACTATCACTGCAGCTAACTCTTAACTTTGAAAGACTTCACCTGAAAATTATTTTCAAGTTGTCTGTAACAATGTCAGAAATGTTTAGTGAAGTATTTTGAGGTCTGACTGCTGAAAAACTATTTTCAAGCCATGGCTTCGAGATTAAAGTTTATACTAAACATGGGCATTAGATGCATGTGGGGAGATTTTCACAAACATTTTCATTCAAAGGATGATCAAGCAGACCTGATCTAACTACACCATCTGAACACCAGTATATCCAACTAACATCTTTATGAGACACAACTACATCTGCCTCCAAGATACAAAGCTTAAGACCACCAATCCCCTGCTAGTAAAATCAAACCATGGCCTTTGGGGCAGCAGTTTCCAAACCATTTCTCTGATGACAAACAAGGTGGAGCATTTAGCATGGCCAAACAATAACAAAATGTCACTGTTCAAGACAGAAAGAACCTCTTCACCACAGATAAATTAAAGTTTGAACTTTACAGATGCAATAAGAGAGCTTTTGTGAGGAGACAGCTGCAGTCAAACATGGCAGAGGAAATATTCAGGTGTATGTTTTGCTTGTTCTAGAGTTGGTGGCTTTACACAGGCTTAACTACACACCAACCAAAGAGAAGTACCACTCCCATGCAGAGGCATGGCATCCTAAGCTGTGTGGAAGATTTATTTTCCATGAGGATAGTGACCCTACACATGGATCAGAGCTAAGCCAGGCCTACATGACGTCAAAACATCAAAACCTGAATCCCTCTGAACATCTCTGGTGGTACTTGCCGAAGAGAAAAGGGAAAAATACTTGTGGACCATTACATTCTTTCTGGATGCTCTACAACAGAGTTGGGATACTATGGATTCTCAGATTTTGCAAAATTGATGTTGTGACAATGGCAAACAATGGATAACAGATATTGAGGAAGTTTCACTTTTAGTAAATGATAAAACTTTCAAGAACTTATTTTTAAACTTTCATTAGTGAAAAAAATGCCCATGCAACCTTGTTTGCAAAATATCATTTGACTACAATGTTTGTATTAGTTTTGATAAATTTGTTTCAGCCATACTTTAAGATAGTCTTGACAAGTTTTACGATAGTCTTCAAAAAACTCTTGGTTGTGGATGTGTCATTTTTTACCAAGCACAGTTATGTTAATAACACAATTATCATTGTGCTGAAAAAACAACAATAAGTTTTTTCAATACTTACACAGTCTGTAAGTGCTAAATCTTACTGACTAACCTTTCGGCTGCATTACACATTTAGCCAAAGTCCTATGCCCTAGGAAATATAACCGCAGACGGCAGCTCAGTATCTAGCCACATCAATACAACCATGCCTTCAATTCTTTACTGATGCTTTTTGAATTAATTCATGTTGCATGAATTATGTTATATACTTGTGTCAGGAGCACTAAGTTATGAAAGTAGGAAAATCAAATAATGTGTCTTCATGAGAAAAAAAAAAAAAAAAAAAAAAAAAAGCAAAGGCGTAAGCTATAGGTATCAACTACTAGTCACATTTTATGAATACTAGGCCTATAGGCTATAAGCACTGTATAAAATATAAAAGTGGTATGACAATTACTGAGATTGAGGTGGAACACCTAGCCTATTTCTTCAGTGAACAATCAGCAACTGTACTACTCTACACAACCAAAAACACAAAATGCAGTGTATCTTCCAAGGTCTCTCAAAGCATAATTTGTGCCCACACTGTGTAGCTAATATATAATGCATTATTGTGCCATGTATGCACAGCTGCTACAGGCCTGCATAACACATATCTCATGTGTATTTATTCACTATAACAACTGTGCCTGTGACAGCGCAGGTTCTCCAGAAAAAAAGTTTACCAATTTGCAGGAAATGCATTTTTTTTTGAGGTAAGAAAGCCAGCAACAGGCATCTGGCCTCTGCTTTCAACTACAACACTGGTGTGCATTTTATATAGGCCTAGGCCCACATATAGGCCTACATACAGTTTATTCATTGACTATGCTATCCATCTGATTAATTTATCTTATTGATTGTTTATGGAGTTTGGTGAAACTACCTCATCAGAAAAACTTTGTTTTATTTTCTTCAAAATAAAAACTTGCCACCCACAGTTCTATATCAGGTGTGAAACCTAGGAAAGGCATCATAAGGAAAAGTTATGATGCAGTGCGCTAAACCACTCAGCCACTGTGGTTTTCAGGATAACACATACACCCCAACACAGCCTATTTCAAAGCAAAAACAACCGCGTTATTATCTTCTGGGTTGCTAGATTAACTTGTGGCCACAGTTATTGCAATGATAGCAGCCACACAAGCCCAGTTTGTTGCGCTTCTGAGGCTAAATAGCAAATAACAGAGGAGAAGTTGAGGAGACATAAGTGAGGGAGGAGGTAGTTTGTGAGAAACATGGTGTGTATCAGGAGGTGCAAGCCAACATCAGGAAATCCCATCCAAAAAAAATAAGGACAAGGAAACAGAAGACGGGTCAGGATGGCAATTCCAAAGAGAGCGAGACATTATTCTTCTTAGAAATATGAGGAACCAACAACAGAGGGGGAATGGAGGGAGACATGCTGCAAGACAGAAAAGGCCATACTCCAAAGCACTACAAAAACTACCAAGACGACTGCAAACATTGATTATTTGACTCATTTTGTTGATCCAGAGGAAAGGATTCCAGCTAAGCTACGAAGAATTGAAGGGGCGTCTCCTCTGGCTTCATATAACAGCACGGCAGCCATTGAAAGGATTTCCTCTGATCCACCAACAAAATCAACATGATGCTGTCAGCACCCCTCAAACCCTAACCCAGACTCTTCAAACACACTGTCCTGTACCAGCACCCCTCCCACCGCACACCCTAATTGGATGAAAGACACTCATCACGCCTAAAAAGGTTGAGCTGTGGTAGTGTAGCCTAATCATTATTAATCTGGTTAATTTGTTAAACAATAAATTAGGTGATATGCACAACGATGTGGAGGTGTTGTCAAATACTCTGGCCTCTGAGTTTAAAATCAGTGCATTCCTTCTGCAATGTAAACTTGAGTAACAGCGTTGCACATGTTGCAATGTGAATATTTTATTATGTTGTCATTGTATCCCACTGTTGGTTTTTCCCCCCAAAAAAACTTAAGCAGACATTATAACCTCTATTTTTTCAAAAAATGTTTAACTTTAGAGGTGCCAACAAACTGGGCTTGTGTGGCTGCTATCACTGCAATAACAGCGGTCACAAGCTAATCTAGCAGGGTTTTTTTAAACACAGAAGATAAAATGTGGTTCTTTTTGCTTCTAAACAGGTTATGCGTTTGGGTGTATGTGTTATATCCTGAAAGCTGCAACAGGTCAGTGATCAAGTGAAATGCACCGTAGGCTTTCCTGTAGATTTCAGACCTGGTATTTAAGTCACTTTGATGATTGAGATTTTTGTAGCTGAATGCGGCACAGAATGGCTCGGAGCAGTTTGCAGGGAGAGACAATGGACTCTGATAACAAGTGCACTCTTGCTTTGTCTATGCCCATCTTCAGTACATAAATGCACATTTAGGAGCACCACTGCATATTTTTATGTATTTCTATGTACCCTGAGGAACGATAGGCCCTTTGTGTGGACCCATATGGATCAGAAATGCAAGGAAATAACAAAGTAAGCAAATATTAGACTGATCCCTGTTAAGTGTGCCTATTTTATCTCTGGTGTGGTTTCCAGTTTTCCAATTTGTCAGTTAGGCTAGGCCTAATTCATCTCCTCCAAAGTGAGGTCAATCTGTATTCAAGGTGGTAGATCAAATGCTTCAAGGATAAAAATATGACTTTCTGGTGAGGGGGTCATCAGAAAGACTGTAAATGCCCCAAACATTGATTGATGAGTCAGGTATGAATGTGACAGTCTTACATAAATTCTTAATTAAGTGTACAGAAGGTTCAATATCTATATTTATAACAGATTCCCTTTCGGATCTTTACCACTCCTGTGGGGAGAGAAACACATGACCCCTAGACAGACCAATGATGACAGAGTGAGAAAACATTGCTCTGCTCTATAGAAAGAAGACTTTACTTTCAATCTGTGATCCTACAGTGTTTTTTTTTTTTTTTTCTTTTAGATTGAATGCACAGCATGGCCACCGGTACACACAGAAACTGAATTTCAGTCCATTCATTCAATTTCTATGCTCGCACCACTGGCTCTGTGTGGCGGCCTATCACAAACAAAGAATATTTTTGCCCCATATATCTACATAATTCACTCTGAAAATAAATAAATATACATATAAACCACTACATGAACACATGCGAGCAAATATTTATCATGTGAACGGGCAACATTTTTCATCTCACCTGTTTTGATAATGCAACTGTCTTTTTGACTTCACCGAAAATATGTCATCAATAAGAGGACATGGTCCAAACATCAAACGATTGTAGTTATATTCCCCAAAAACTTAAGCACACAGTATAATCTCAGGAAAATATGATTAACTTAAAAGATAAATGAAAAAAAGATAGAAGAAAACAAAAAACGTAAGAAAAATTAAAAGAAAACAAACTGGGCTTGTGTTGCTTCTGTAATTGTAATAACAGTGGCCACAATTTTATCTAACAGAGGTATTTTAAACCAAGAAGATAATATGATGTTGTTGTTTTGCTTCAAAATAGGCTATATCTGTTTGGCTATGGATCTACAGGTTATCCATAAAACAGCAACAGCTCAGTTTTCTTTTAGATTTCACACCTCAGGCAGGGTTCGAGCTTTTATTTTGAAGAGAATAAAACAAAATACTGTTTAGAAGATTTCTGATCCCACAGTTTCTCTAAACTCCATAAACCTTCAATAAACTATATTAATCAGATGTGTATATAGGCTATATAGTCTTAGGTTTCTTTAGCAAGCTTTAATGTTGTTGGTATCTTTGAATCGTTTATTTTTTCGTGCAAATTTAAGACAAAAGCAGTCACTGATCTCCATGAGATTTATTAAAATCTGATCACGATGTCTGCAATTTAACTCTACACTCACTCTAAACTGATAGTTTCAAATTAGCAAATTGTGATTACAGTTTGCTTTATATTTTCTAGTAGGTCCATCTCAAGTCCACACAGAAGTCAACAGGAAACAGCTGATATTGTTGGCTCCAATAAAGTAAGCAAAATATAATAAGATAAACAGCAGCAGTCTGAGGTATGATTGGATTTCAGCAGAAAGCAGCTTCACAATGAGGAAACCACGGCGTACAAATGTAATATTTCTACTCCCTGAGGGATGCATGCTTATGTAAACCTGTTTTGTGGGATTTTCACTGAAGTTATCAATCAAATCCAGACACCTGACTGTCAAACTAACCTCGCTCATGTTTAAACACCTGTGGTTTCCGAGCCAAATACAGGAGAAAACACAAAAAAACTTACCTCTCACACAGAGTAAAGACATGGCAAAAGCGCTCCGGGCGACAAATCCAGTAGTTTCACAGTTTCTCAGAGTAGATGCTGTCTGTGCGGTAACATCATAATGTCTTTTTTTCTTCTTTTTTTACTTTTTAACAGCTTCTCGTCGGCTCGGCTGTGTTTACAGGTGGGTTTTCGGGGTGGGAATGGGGCAGAGAGCGACAGCCCCCCGCCACGGCAACGCCATGATTAACACTCTCCTTGGGTTTAAAACCAACCGACAACCTGAGGGCAGCGAGAGAAGAGGGCGGGGCCAGTGCCACTTGTTACTGCCACCTGACCTATCCAATCAGGTTGCAGCACGGCAAGGAGGGGCGGGGCGGGCTAAAAAATCTGGCCAATCAGCGACAGGGTGCCGGCCTGACAGGTTGACGGAACAGGTGGTGATGCACAGCTGAGAGACGCACCAAAGACCCGCCGGAGAATCCCATTGAGACCTGCAGTAGTAAGTGAAGTTATGGTAAAATCTGAGCTAAAGCAAAATCAGCAGCACCACCTTATGGATTAAATCAATCGTTACATGGAGCAGTGACTTGGATGGAAGCCCCAAAAATAAATAAATAAATAAAATTAAAAAAAAAAAAAACAAACAAACAATGTCACCAAATATATGGCTCTGTGTCCACATGTGTTTCATGATGTTAAATGTCTAGAATGTCTTCCTGTCGCCATACAAATAAATATGTACTTGCACACTCATCAAATGGTATAACTCTTGAATCTGAGGTCTCTCATGTAAACAGTGTAGAAACAGAAAGAAAAAAGAAAGGCATGAAGTATTAAGGGAGGGGGAGAGAGAGAGAGGGATGACTGGGCCCATATGAAGTAAAGGATTATATTAGCTATTTTATTATTATTATTGTTATTGTTATTGTTATTGTTATTGTTATTGTTATTATTATTATTATTATTATTATTATTATTATTATTATTATCAGTACTAGTAGTAGTAGTAGTAGTAGTTGCAGTAGTCGTAGTAGTGGTAGTAGTAGCAGTAGTAGTAGTAGAAATAGTGGTAGTAGTCGAATAGGAACTATATGCATGTGGTTCCTCCCCCCTGTTATCAAACCGGACTGCTTTAAGCGGTGCACCAGTGATGTAAGTGGATCTGCGAGGGTCACACATGAGTTTTGGGATAAAGTCCAGCCTGCAAATCTGAATCGCCTCCAGACAATCGGAAACATTTTAAATGATGTTGCGGACATTGTGCCGGACAGGCGGGGCTCTTCTGCAGGTAAACTGTTTATCGTCACACACCTCCGGGGCTGTTGGCTCGTCCAGAGCTACAGGAGCGATATTTCCCTGTCAGTGATGTTTGGCTCTGGATGGGTCTAAGTATCATTCAGTCCACACCGATTAGTGTTTATCAGCGAACATCAGGTGGCTACTGCGGTGGGACATGCTGACCCTTAATTCTGGGTGCAACAATCAGTATTAGTGCCCACAAACTCTCTAAAATTATGGTAGGCTCTTTAAGGGTCAGCGCCATGACTTGCATTCCTCAATTTCATGGCATCATAGAAAAAAGGGGCTTGTTCATGTAAAGTAAATCAAATTACTACAACTGTCAGCAACTGTGGAAATGTTAACAACGAGGTTTGAAGGAGTCTTCCTCTGGATTTCAACTGAATCAAACTGATTTCATCACAAATGCAACATCAGGAATCCCGCTGCACTGGAATCAAGTTGTTTTCCTCTTCTTGATTTCTATCTAATCTAATTTATTGTATGTAAGAATAATCATATAGTAATGATACAGTATTGGCGTGATATTTTGACAGTTCTGCTCTCTAAACTGTTGATAACAAGACATCTGTTATTTAAAAAAAAAAAAACAGACATAAATAAACATTTTATAGATTATTTTAAAGGATTTGGAGTTTTGTCTAACCTCACTTAATATTACCATTTGATTCAATGGGATAAACATCAGCTAAATTTTTTGTAACTGATGATTTTGCTACATCAGTCACATCATAATGTAAATCTGTGTTGTCTTTGCTCAGGTTAGTTAAAATAATTCATAGATACTCTCCTCTATCCACACTGCCAGCTTTAATGTAGCTTTTAGTGTAGCTGTATAATTGTCTATTCATATGTAAAAGCCATGTAATATTCTTTCTGTGACCTTATAGTGGTGGATTGATTACATTTCTGCATGGATTGAGGGCCCTTAAGATTGTAGGTTTTTGATTTTGCATTTTTAATCTTCTCATGATCAATCATCTTTATTGACGTGACAAGACACACTACTCATATAACCACAGGAAGGCAGGGATGGAGTCATTTGAGGTTTACTTAAATGCAAGCCGTATACTCATCAAAATGTTTTTTGTCTGTGTGTGTGTGTGTGTGTGTGTGTCCTTGTAGCGAGCCCAGAAGACCACACCCAAATTTTGGACAACTCCAGCACAGCAGCGATGGATGTCCAGCCTTCCCATGAACACTGTGGTCCTGTTTGTGCCCCAGCAGGAAGCCTGGGTGGTGGAGAGGATGGGCCGCTTTCACCGGATCTTAGAGCCGGTATCATTCTTTGTCTTCACCGCCTTCTTACCAAATAAACCTGCAATGTCAGATATCAATTGGAGTGGCTCTTTAAATCTTTATATTTCCCCTTTTACTTTTTCCAGGGACTAAACTTCCTCATCCCCATCCTTGACCGGATTCGCTACGTGCAAAGTCTCAAAGAGATTGTTATTGATGTCCCAGAGCAGTCGGCAGTATCTCTAGGTGAGTAACTCATTAAGTATCACAATATTAATTAATATGTAGTTCAGCTTTTGTAACTCATCTTAATTCAGAAGCCTTTGACTTTCAACCCGTGTGTTCATTTGGGGTGGTGTTAAATGTCAGAGTGATTTGATGACCTTAAGGCCCTTCCAGATAATGCATCTTTCATGGGGTATGTATGTTATAAAAGCTCCAAAATCTGTCCCAAAGATTTTTTTTTTTTTTTTTTTTCATATCAAATGATTTAGCAAAGTGGATGCCAAACCTACCAATCTTGGAAATCACAAATGTGAACACAAGTCTATGGAAAATGTCTTGTTTTTGTGACCGATGGTCTTAATAAGGTGTTCTAATTTGTTCTTAGCACCCTAATACTGCCAGCAATGTTTAAATGTCAAGATTTGTGTTCAGGCCAAGTGGGATTTCTGTCTGTTTACAGATAATGTGACACTACAGATTGATGGAGTCCTTTATCTGAGGATTTTAGATCCTTTCAAGGTATGTGCACAACAATTGTAAGTGCTTTAAAAGCCACAGAAAGTGTCCACTTCACTGTGTTGTTATTCTCTAATCAGTTTTTGTGATAGACTTGTATTTTCATGGCGCTTGCTTGGTTCTGCTTGTTTCCAGGCCAGTTATGGTGTAGAGGAGCCGGAATATGCCGTCACACAGCTAGCACAGACCACCATGCGCTCAGAGCTGGGCAAACTCACTCTAGACAAAGTATTTAGGGTAGGAAACTGCTGTGTCACCTGATCTGCGTCACATTGTGCTGTATTTTTTAAATAATTTGTCATAAACATGCTCTCTCTTGCCGTTCTGCCTTTTCATTTCTAAGGAAAGGGAGTCCCTTAATTTCAACATAGTCCAGTCCATCAACCAAGCTTCAGACGAGTGGGGAATCCGTTGCCTCCGTTACGAAATCAAAGATATCCACATTCCACCTCGCATCAAAGAATCAATGCAGATGCAGGTAGGACATAAATAACTTTGTCACTGTGCGTGTTTACACTCATTTCTTGCCTCCCGCCACGTCTGTGATGGCCGTATTTTCTCCAAGAGCTCCGGACAGATCAGGGCTACTTTCTGTTTTAGCTGTACAATACCCAGTCACATGGATATTTATTATTTTGTGCAGGTGGAGGCCGAGCGTAAGAAGAGAGCGACAGTGCTGGAGTCTGAAGGGACGAGGGAATCCGCCATTAATGTCGCCGAGGGCCGTAAGCAAGCGCAGATCCTGGCCTCTGAGGCGGAGAGGGCAGAGCAGATCAACAGAGCAGCTGGTGGGTGCTCCTTTCATTTCAGCCAATGTTGACAAAATTACTTAAAAATCTCATACATTACTTATTACTCCTCATTAAAAGTAGAATGATTATGACATTATTGTATAGTACTACATTCTTCTGCACATAGTAGCTCATTGTATTACTTTGACTAATGGCAAGTTATGCAACAAGTGGAAGACAAGTCCAACAAGTGGAAGGCCATTGATCCATATTATGATGTAAAAATATCAGCAAGTATTTATAATAAATAAACAAATGTATTAATAATACAATTTCTCTTGAAATAGAAAACAAAACATTGATTTGTGGGCTAAATTATTTTGAGAGCTGCTTATTAAAACAAATTTAAATACTGACCATCACCTAAGTGAAACCATCTTGCAGTCAGTGTCTCAGTAACATAACAAACAGCCTGTGGCTCTCAGAAATTATTAACAGAGAAGAATGCTGTAGCTGTCTTGTAATCCTCACAGTGCCAGTTGTATTTAATTAACAGAGGCTTTTTTGAAACACTTAGGCTGAATCTGAGGAACAAGGCATGTCCCTTACATTAGTATTTGATTATATTAGTCCATTTTTAACAATAAGTCGTTACACTACTCCATTATTCGGTTAAGTGTAATTACCGCCAAGAGTGTTTGCTACAATTCTGAATTCACTTGCAAACGTACAGTTGTATGCATCATTAGTTTGCTCTAGATATGTGTGACTGGTCATTTTGACTGTTTGATACTTGCTCTATAACTGTTTTCTGATGCACCGTGTTCCCTCAAGGTGAAGCCCAAAGTATCTTGGCCAAAGCAGAAGCAAAAGCCAAGGCAGTCACTATCCTGTCAGACGCTCTGGCCGAACAGGTACAGCGACTGTAGCAGCTCTTTATTTTTTGCAGTTTTTGCAATTTAGATAATCCCGATTTCATAGTAGTTTGTGAATGTCCTTTTGCTGAGAGTTTGCTGCTTTTATGTGTGTATCGGACAGAACGGGAATGCGGCAGCCTCCCTCAGTGTGGCTGAACAGTACGTCTCCGCTTTCTCCAAACTCGCCAAGGAGACCAACACCGTCCTTCTGCCGTCCAGGGCTGGCGACATCAGTGGAATGGTCACTCAGGTGTGTATGTGCTTGTATATTCTTGTGTGTGTGTGTGTTTGTGTGTGTGTGTACATGCACAGTAACCGGTTCATGTTGCTCTTTCTGTCAGGTTTGTCAAAGAAGTAAACTATCAAATATTTAAAGTTGCAGGTTGATACCACAACAATAAAAGAAATGTTTCAGGTATATAAATTAAAACATAATTTTCAAATAAATCACTTTCTAATTAATTAAAACAATTGCCATATTGTTAAAAAAAAACAAAAAAACATCAGAATTAAAGTACAACAAAAATAAAATTAGTAAAAACAGTGAAAACAAATTAAAATGAAATTAAATAAACTGAAAAACTAGGAGCAAATTGTTTCAGTGTAATATCCGACATTTTCACTTTTGTGTCAACATAATTTGAGGCAGTGGAAAAAGTAAAATGCAGACCATAGCAAAAAAAAACAAAAAAAAAACAAGCTTTGTCTTCTTCTTAAATATCACTTGTTTGAGGGAGGAAAACACTCACTCCCACAGAGCAGAGCACAAAATGCTGCTCACTCAAGTAACAACCAGGAGAGGCTCAACACAACAGACGGAACGATTAATCAGTGACAGAATAACAGCTACACATTAACAACAAGCACAGAAACACACTGTACTGGAGAGTGTGTGTGTATGCATTAATATCCAGTAGTGTGGTTTCACAGTTTATAATTTCTTGGCTGTTGCAAGATTTCGCAGATCTTTCAGAGGATGTGATGCACACACTATCACCTTTTTAAAAAAATTAAATATTGATAGCATGTTAATAAAACACATATGATGATATTGTGTAAATAATCCAGTACCTGTTAAATGAATTTTGTCATGCAAACTCATGTTGGAGGAGACGACAGATGAGAGTCTCCACCTGCACCCAAAAAAATTCGACTGATAGGATCATTATCACTGTTATTTCTTCACATTTTCATTAAACATCATGCTAAAATCATTGTTATGAATTATTTTGGTTATGATAATCGTGTGGTGAAAATCAGATATTGTGACAGCCCCATATCAGGCCTTGCAACATTATTCAGTCGTGACATTAAACACATGTGAGCTGTGTGTGTGAGTGTCTGTGTGTGTGTGTGTTCCTGTTTTCTCTCTTTTTTGCCCCCTATCCAAATTTAATTACCCAATATATTATGTGTTGGATAGTGGTTTTATTTTAAAAAAATTCAGAATTGGAAAAAAGCCATGCTCTGAGTCCAGTCAGCTACTTCTGACTTCTGCATATCCCAGTCGTTTCAGTCTTCATCCTCAGTCTTAAAAAGATACTAACCTGGTTAAAAACGTGTATTTTCCTTATTTAGTATTATTCTTGAGTACCATCTTCTTCATCCACAAAGATTTGAGAGGTTCTAAAAGTCAAAAACTGTGATTAAAATGTGTGATTTCTACTGGCTGGGTGGACTTTAGTTCCTCTTGCAGTGTGATGATACGTCTTGACCCTGTTCCATTTGTTGAAACTGAAATAGCCGCAGGTCTCGCAAACTGCGGCAATATATCAAAAATATTTTCATAGCTAGTTTTAATCCCATAGCTGCTGTAGAGCCCACTCCACTTTGTAGGCTTGTAGTAGCTGGGATGATGTGAGAAAGATCATCACTAGGTAAAGAGGCACGGGTCCATCCAGAAGATAAAAGCACTTTGCTCGCCCTCGCCTCCTCTGATAGAACATTAGATCGGTAAAATAATCCAGGGTAAAATGGTGGATTTATATTCAGGAGCAGCACAAAATCCTACGTTTTGATAAGCCTGGTAGAGAACAAAAAGTGTCGTTGAGAGGCTGTCAGACGGTGGTGGGAAGAATAAAAAAAACTGAGGCGGTGTTCTGATTGTGTCGCTCCATTCTCTCTTGTGAAAGCAATATTACATCCTCAGCAAAACAGCTGGTTTGACTCAGGAGAAATGAATAGGCCTCTCTCTATACAAAGAAGTTAAGAGTGTTATAGTTTCATGATGGTTTTTACACCCGGTGATTTAGTTTCCTATCACTTTTAATGGTAACAGGTCTCATCTTGTTATTCTGTCTTCAGGCCATGACTATTTACAGCACATTGGCCAAGCAGAGCCCCAAGGTAGAGAGTGGTACATCCGAGGCGGAGGAGGAGAGGAAGAGAGCAGAGCCGGCGAGCCCGTCGGCATGGCCTCAGTAGCAGACGACTTCAAACAGGACTCAGACGGCGGGAAATGAAGCAGAAGAGGCAGGTTTTCACAGCTGCGCGGCTCCAAGGCTTCACTGTGGGAGCCTTTTTGCTCTCTGGATGCAAAGGACACATGCCGTCGCCTACACAGACAGAAGGAGAGGAGACGAAAATAACTGCAGACCTTTCAGATGTCTAGGAGAATCTCATCAGTGTGGGAGGATTCATCATCTTCCTCGTCACTGTTTATGATGGGTAGATGTGGGGCTTTTATTTATTTGCCGTCCAAATGCCGGTGAATGTTGTTCGTGGTGCGGTAAGGTTGTGTACTGGAGAGAATGACACCAAGTCGCACAGCAAAAACAAATGTCTTGTACTTGATTGATGCATCGTAGTTGCATCACATATAGTTAGATAAGTATGTGTTACCAGATGTGCATAAACCTGTTCAAACTTGATCTGTAGCTTCAGAATACAGCCTCTGCACTTGAAAGGGGATAAATTGGAAGTGAAATGTACCACTGCAATGAATGTTTTCTCTTATTGCAGCCTATTTTTTCCAGAGCTGGCCCAAGTTCTCTGGTTTTGTAGGTTTCAGTACCGTTGATCAGTAATTTATGTTTTTGTTTTTGTTTTTGTTTTTTTTAATGGCTATTTTAATGGCTACAATAAAATAAATAAATAAATAAATAAATACCTTTAAAAATTTTTATTGCATCTAGGCAATGAGACATTTTATTTATAACCATAAGCCAATCAATGAGGTGTCTGACCATCTGATTGGGTCTGGTCCCATATTATCCAATGTTTTTTGATACAGAGAATAAGTAACTTGTATTTGTGAAACTTTGCCAGCTAAAGTCTTTGGAGCAAGACACTTTTTGATGTAAAAACCATCCAGAGTTTAAACTTTCATTTATTTTTTTTTTTTCAACCCAGCCACAGACGGCAATTCAGTTTCACTGATGTATTTTAAAGTGTTTATGTATGAAGGAAACTAAGAAAAAGATTCCCACACTAATTTATAAAGCAAACTGGATGTTAATGGTGGCCTCTGTGTACTGAATCATTTTTTTTAGCCATGCATTATTCAATTTACCCTATTTATAAAGGAGCTATTGTGAAGTGGGTGTGCAACTTTTGTGTTATAGTAGATGTCCTGAAAAATTTACTGCCACTGCGATTTCAAAAGTTGCACTTAACAATATAGCAGTGTCACATGGAATGAGGAAACAAAGTGCCAGTTTTACCTCGACGGACTTGCTCTTGTTTTGCTATGAAAACTCCTGTAGGTCTAGAGTTGACCAAATTTAGTAGCTGAAAGGAAATATTGAAAGTCCTGAAAAGAGTCATAACAAAAACACACCCACAAGGAACTGTCACAACCAAACTTAATCATGACATAATTATGCTATATGAATATGCACCAAACTTAATTGCACATATTTAGGGACTATTTTAGTACCTCCTGATGGTTGACTTTGAAATTCCTTATCAGACTCATTTGCTCATCTCTCTACATTATGTGCCAAGATATACAATGATTTGACAAACTATCAGGGAATTAGGGACATTTTATGTTAAATTACCCCCATCATTAGTTGATGAAGTTACCTTAACTTAGATGGAGCTCTTCTTGTCTCATGCTACAGTAAAGTCCTGACAAATTATTCATAATTAAGTATGAATAATACATTTTTCTCCACCTAATAGGTCGGCTTCAGTTGTTGCTGATTTCAGCAGCGGGAGGAGGTGAGCAGCAGGAATACCTTTCTCTTGGTAAATCTGCAGCCTCACACACTGTAGAAACCGTGACAACCACAACTAGACTCCATCAAACACTGTTATTCCTGCAACATAATTATACAATGTCATAATTAACTCAAACTAAACAACATTAGGCTACTTGGTGGTCACAAACACAGATCAAATTGAAATGAGGTGAGTAGACCTGCAGCCTGTAAGTGCTGTCTGATGTTAATTATGGTCATTTGAGTGGAATAAATAAATAAATGGATAGATAAATAAATAAATAAATAGTATGTGGCCATATACACTATATTACCAAAAGTATTCGCTCACCCATTCAAATGATCAGAATCAGGTGTCCTAATCACTTGGCCTGGCCACAGGTGTATAAAATCAAGCACTCAGGCATGCAGACTGTGAAACAAGACATTTGTGAAAGAATGGGCCGCTCTCAGGAGCTCAGTGAATTCCAGCGTGGAACTGTCATAGGATGCTACCTGTGCAACAAATCCAGTCGTGAAATTTCCTCGCTCCTAAATATTCCACAGTCAACTGTCAGCTCTATTATAACAAAATGGAAGCGTTTGGGAACAACAGCAACTCAGCCACGAAGTGGTAGGCCACGTAAAGTGACGGAGAGGGGTCAGCGGATGCTGAAGCGCATAGTGCAAAGAGGTCGCCGACTTTCTGCACAGTCAATTGCTACAGAGCTACAAACTTCATGTGACCTTCAGATTAGCCCAAGTACAGTACGCAGAGAGCTTCATGGAATGGGTTTCCATGGCCGAGCAGCTGCAGCCAAGCCATACATCACCAAGTGCAATGCAAAGCGTCGGATGCAATGGTGTAAAGCACGCCGCCACTGGCCTCTAGAGCAGTGGAGACGCGTTCTCTGGAGTGATGAATCACGCTTTTCCATCTGGCAATCTGATGGACGAGTCTGGGTTTGGAGGTTGCCAGGAGAACGGTACATTTCAGACTGCATTGTGCCGACTGTGAAATTTGGTGGAGGAGGAATTATGTTGTGGGGTTGTTTTTCAGGAGCTGGGCTTGGCCCCTTAGTTCCAGTGAAAGGAACTTTGAATGCTTCAGGATACCAAAACATTTTGGACAATTCCATGCTCCCAACCTTGTGGGAACAGTTTGGAGCGGGCCCCTTCCTCTTCCAACATGACTGTGCACCAGTGCACAAAGCAAGGTCCATAAAGACATGGATGACAGAGTCTGGTGTGGATGAACTTGACTGGCCTGCACAGAGTCCTGACCTGAACCCGATAGAACACCTTTGGGATGAATTAGAGCGGAGACTGAGAGCCAGGCCTTCTCCACCAACATCAGTGTGTGACCTCACCAATGCGCTTTTGGAAGAATGGTCAAAAATTCCTATAAACACTCTCCTCAACCTTGTGGACAGTCTTCCCAGAAGAGTTGAAGCTGTAATAGCTGCAAAAGGTGGACCGACATCATATTGAACTCTATGGGTTAGGAATGGGATGGCACTTCAGTTCATAGTATGAGTAAAGGCAGGTGAGTGAATACTTTTGGTAATATAGTGTACCTGCAGGCAAAATTGTTCCTACAAGCTGCATTTATTACATGAAAAATTCTCAACCATTCACAAATAGCCCACAAAACTATTTTTTTTCTCAAATAATTATTAACTATAGTCATTTTGCATCAACAAATGTATTAATTATAAGCATCAAGTCACGATAACTAATTTAAGCATCTCGAAAGTAATCCCGGACATACACAATGAAATTTCAGCCGTCTTTGGTTAAAACAGTACAGGCCTTTTCTCAAACGTATTTCGATCTTCGTAAAATTAACGATCTACGTCGACACTGGTCATGCGCATGTCAGGGACCAAAGATCACTGGGGCAAAGATGAATCACTAGTGACAAGAAAAGACGACCGATTATTCGGTTTGCACGTGTGGGCGTTAACCGGCTCACACAGTGGTCGAGCAGGACAGACCGGAGTTGTCTCTGGTCTAGTCCATGAGATTTTATTTATTTATTTTTTTATGTTACTGAATAACACGTTCACGGACAACCTGCAACAATAATATAGTGTTTTAGTCAATCATGCAACTTTTCCGTTAGCGACTCCATTAATGACACTGATATCTGTGTTTCCTTGACGACAGGGAGGAATCTTTTTACTCGTCTCTGGTGTCCGTGGGTAAGGACGCCCTCCGCGATGTCTGACAGACGACCTTTCACCTGCTGGATAACCCGTGGAAACAAATATGGTGTTGCCTTTAAATTAGCCTGTCTTTCAGCTGTTTAGTAAAAGATTTTCATCTCCCCCAGATCATCTATGTTGTACATTCCTGCAGAAAAAAAATACTCTGAACATCAGTAAAAGCTGTTCAACCGTCATGTTTTGTTTATAGCTATAGTGGTCTGCTTTCTTTTTTGTGCTAACATAAATGCAAAACAACTCCGTGATATTAGGATATTTTTTATTATTATTCAGTTCTTTTATTAGGATAGCCCCTTGAGATGAACCATCTCGTTTTCGAGGGGGTCCTAAGCACAGGGCAAAGATAAGGACATTATACTCAGACAGATTTGACAAACATAGCCATAAATACATACATACATACATCATGACATAAACGTAAAGAGAACCAATCACAGTTAACACAATACAAACAACAACCCAAAACACACACACACACACACACACACACACACACACACACACACACACACACACACACACACAAAAGAAGGGGGGCCAAACAGGAATCAGAGCCTACAATTACAACATATTAAACAACAGGATAGTAGTCATTCAAGAGATTAACCGGCATTATTGTAATAATATAGGAGTAATATGTCACTGAAAGAGAAGAGATATGAAGTACAATTGGATGACTGTTAAAGTCTACATATACAATTGCTGTGTAAATGACTTGCCAGGGCATGTTTAAACAGTCTGAACGATGAAATAGAGCGGATGTTTGCGGGCAGATTATTCCAGTCAGCTGGTGCTTTGAACATAAAAGCTTTTTTTGATGTAGACAATGAAACATTAGGTACAGAAAAGAAACACTGTACAGTATGTCTTAGATGATGAGTAGAGGAAAAAGGAACCAACAACTGCTTTAGATAAGTAGGATAATTGAAATGAACACATTTAAAAATAAATTGCAGCCAGTGCATCTGCCTTCTTATCAAAGGTGAGGGCAGGTCAAGAAGTGCATACATTGTGCAATGATGAGTTGTAGGTGAACATTTAAGAATAAATCTACACAATCTGTTATAAACTATGGTAAGCGGAGCGAGAGAGGTATTGGAGGCAATACAATAAACAGAATCAGCATAGTCCATTATAGGCAATATAAGTTGAGTTGCAATCTTTTTTCTGACCTTATATGAAAAACAGTTTCTAGAACGAAAAAGGAGACCAAGACTAGAGTTCATTTTTTGGACTATATGATTAATATGATAGTTGAATGAAAGCTCAGAGTCGAGATATAGTCCAAGGTATTTGATATGGTCAACTTTCTGCAAAGTAGTGCCATCCTGACATGATATATTATATTTTATTAGTCCTTTTTATCATTAAGAAAGCACAGTTATCAATATTTTTGAGTGAAAGATGAGCACTTTTCCTGTGAAACAGCGCTGAGGGTGAAAACAACCCTCACGGTGAGACGGGTGTTACAGCTAAACGCGTCCGTCTAGGAGTTTCCGCTGAGTGCCATGCGTGTTGAAGTTCCTAGCTATCTCTAGCCATCTAATCTCATTGTGCTGGAGTCCCAATGAAGGTAAGCGGGGCCGCGGTGGCGTTTTGTGTTTACCTGAGGCACCTGTCTCACTGCCTGGTGTTGTGAGCACACACATTCACGCCTGCCCTCGGCCGAGAGAGGACAAAACCGACTGCTACAAGGTCAGTAACAACAGCGAGCTAGCTGCGGCTAAAAGGCGGTCCAACACTTCTCCCCATGGCGTTAGTTAATATAAGCTGTCACATTCTGGAGACTGGCCAAAACTTCACTGCTTTGTCTTGAACTTGTTCGTCCAAACAGAGGCTAACAGTAGCGTTTACTGCCGATTTTTTTTCGACCCTCAGACAGCTGCTGCCCAGGCTCCTCACTGCAGCCTGTGTAAGCCACTGACATGAAATGTGTTTGACTGGTTAAATCCATGATGAATGATTAAATGTTGCATCTGCCAGCTACGTCCTCTCGTTTCACTGTTTAAGGGGCTGCAACTCATGTTTTTCTAATTGGGGATTCATCTATTGAGCGCTTTTTCGATTGATCAGCTACATTATTTGGTCTGTGTGGTGTCAAAAATAATGTCAAATGCTGCTTCCTTACCCTAACCAGCAGGTGGTTAAAAAGTATTGATTTTGTAATGATGTGAAAGGAGAGAGTCCATTTATTGAGTAATCCTATTGAAGCTTGTGTCAGCAAATGTTGGGCATTTTTACATGACAAATTACTGCATTCATGTTCTGTTGATTGACTGATCTGAACAGCGATAAATTATATGTTTAACTTGTGCCCAGGATGAAGAGGCTCCTGATCCTCTCCCTGCTCCTCTGGGTGTGTGTGGTCTTCTATGTGGGCATCTACCTGTTTGTGGGGGGTTTCCTGCTGGTGAGGCTGGAGGTGAACAGGACCAGCACCTGCGGGGATGTGCTGCACCCCGGAGAGGAGCAGGGCGACTTCTGCCATGTTAAACCCCGCTTTCGCAGGGCCGTCCTTCTCATCATTGACGCCCTGAAGATTGACTTTGCCCGTTTTGACCCCACCAACGCAACACCGCGACATTATGAGAACAAGCTGCCCGTGCTGGAGGAAACGGCCTCGTCCAGGCCGTCGCACAGCCGCCTGTACCCCTTCCGTGCCGACCCGCCTACCACCACCATGCAGAGGATCAAGGGCTTCACCACCGGCTCCCTGCCCACCTTTATTGACGTTGGTAACAACTTTGCCTCCAGTGCCATCTTGGAGGACAACCTCATTCACCAGCTGGGGCAAATAGGTGAGTAGTTTGTGAGATCCACAGCATTCCAGGGCATGTTTAGATAACCTGTAAAAGTGTGGAAGTTAATTTGATAATTTCCAGGAATTGAGAATTTCTGGAGTTGGATAAAAAGTCTGTTTCTCTCAATGAGTTGTGATGTTGTTGACCCACTGCCGTCTAACATAATGTGATACTTTAGTGTTGTGAAGAATAATATTCATTCAGAGTTGCACAGCCTTACTGACAGTTAATCGGTGTCCACTCAAGCATATCAGGGCTGGAAAAACTATGGAAATCTAAGACAGAAAATGTCGAGGAACCCTGGTTTCACTTTTTTAAAGTTGCATTAATGGTTGTCTGTCTGGCTCTCTGCATGTTTCCTCTGTAGGCAAACGGGTGGTGTTCATGGGTGATGATACTTGGGAAAGTCTTTTCCCCAAGAAGTTCTACCGCTCGCTGCCCTTCCCCTCTTTCAACGTCAAAGATCTGCACACTGTGGATGATGGGATCCTCCAGCACCTCTACCCAACCAGTGCGTATCACAGTCACTGCAATTTAACAGCAATTGTAGACAAAATGCCTCACGATACCATAAGTGCATATATTTTCTTAACAAAGTTGGCAACAATGGTTAAAGGACCTGAATGTGCAAAAGTCATTTTTTCAAGGTTTGCTAGCTGTGGATTGCCAAGAGACGATTTAATTGAGAACGTTTAGACTCAACCAACAAGTGACTGGAATAATCACCCATTTTATTAGTTGAGTCTACATGTTAGGTGCATATTACACATATTTGTCAGCTGAGTCTAAATGGTCTTTGTTTATTGTGATTTCAATTATTGAACTTACTAACTTAAGAAAAAGCAAAGAGAAATGTCAAAGATCTTTTTGGTCTGTTTTTCACTTTGTGCTTGTGCTGAACACAATGGTTTGTACTCATTAATGCCATATAATTACAGAATGACATAATTGCATATTTTAGTTGCTTCTACAAGTACTACTGCTACTACTACTACTACTTCTATGACAAATAAAAAATACTAATAAAAATAGTACTAATAATAAATGTAATTCACACATTCATACACTAAAACAACCAAAAAGAAAAGAAAAAAAAAACATACAGAGGTGTGCTTTAAGTTTTTTTTTTTTTTTTTTTTTTTTTTTTCCCAAACTGTAGAGCGGATGTAGCAGATCTAATGTAACTTTAATAGTGCAAATTTAATGCGTTTTTTCCACACACTACCTTTATAAAACTGATGGACTTGGGCATCTTTGGCATGTTCTATGAACCTCAGTGGAACAAGAGGAAAAAAAAAAAAAATCAGCCACTTTATTGTGTCTCAACTTGGTGGTGTTAATGCAAAACTGTAACTGTCCTGCTGCATACAACAATTCACACAGCTGCAATAGCATGCCTGTGTTTCCTACAAGCTCCGCAAATATGTTTATATATGGAAAGCTGCAACATGCTCATGTAGGACTTGAAGCCTCATATGTCTCCCTCTGTCTCTTGTGTCTGTCTCTTGTGTCTGTCACAGTGGTGAGTGATGACTGGGACGTCCTGGTGGCTCATTTCCTTGGAGTGGATCACTGTGGCCACAGGTTTGGACCGGACCACCCAGCCATGGCCGACAAGCTCACCCAGATGGACGGGGTCATCAGGTCAGACAACATTAAAGCTATTACAAACGGTGCTGAAATGATTAGTCCATTAACTGATAAGTAGACTGACACAATATTAATTGGCTTTCATTTTGATTTTGAAGCATTTTGATCAAGTGTTTTAGTCAAGTAAAAATCCCAAATATCTGTTGATTACAGGCAGTTTCACTGAGATCACAAGATGTCAAGATTTGCTTAGTTTTCTTTGCTCATATCATCACAAAATTCTTATTATTTGTAGTAGTAGTAGTTTTTTTTTTTTTTTTTTGCTCTTTGTCAGACTAAGAAAGCAATTTTGACTCTGTTATCAACATATAGATTACATATTGAATGGAGTCATTGCAACACAGGGAGCCACAAAAGCTCAACTAGCATGCAGCAGCTCATCATTTTACAAAAAAGTTATATGGAAGTATATGGAAAATCATAAATATTCAAACATTTTTTAGTATCATGAAAAAGGAGTGGTGTGGTGCTTAAAATATTAAACTTGGCGGGCATCTTTAGGCATGTTTGGCTAAGAGGAGCAGTCCTCTTAACTGTTACTGTGGCTCCTCTGTTTTTGTTCAACCTTGTCCTCCAGATCTGTGATCGAGCGTTTGGAGAACGATACGCTCTTGGTGGTGATGGGAGACCACGGGATGACAGACACTGGAGATCATGGTGGAGAAAGTCAGAAGGAGACGGATGCTGCTATCTTCCTGTACAGCCCCTCCCCGCTCTTTCCCAAGCTCCCATTCCAGGTCGGTGCAGCAGCTGCCTTCCCCCAATTTTCTTTACACTGCACTGATCAGTGCAGCTCTAGGAATGAAACCATTTGTTGACATGTTGGGAGTACATGGTTTCTACAATGTGTAAAGTTTTAATATGAATGTGAACAGGCCTAATGTCCAATATCTTACATTAAATACAGCAGTTTTCTTAAGTGTCATGTTTTACATCAGGTTTGCAAATCCTATTTCACCATCCATCATTCAACAATTTACTTAATTAGGCGCAATCAGGGCATGTTAGAGACAATCAGTGGGGAGCAAGATTGACCACTCTGTTAGACTGGTGACATTTTAGACAAGAGACTCAAGATATTCCACATGATGCTGAGTCAAAACCAGCACTTTTGAATCCTTGACAGAACCAATTTTTTGCACTACCCTTTAGTATTTTGTGACAAAGTTCAATATTTACTGTGTTTTAAAACAAATTAAACAAACTGCTCTGCATAAATCATTAAATAAATAAGTAAATTAAAAGTATAATAGTATTGGATTCCTACCACATTTTGAAATGTCTTGCATATATTACTGCTCTCCACAAGCATGCTGATACAGAGCTGGAGGAAAACTATATAATCAGACTTTTGAAGGTCCCTTGGCTATCTGTTTGTTCCTGTAACCACATCTGCCAATTTTGTTGATGTCCTCAAATTACCAGAGTTTTTGCTGCATTATGAATATAAACTGTATTCCATGGAAGCACGGTGCTGTTCATGATTACTTATGATTTCTACAGAATCTGCTAAATTGATCATGGTGGGGGATTTCCGCTTGTCAAGGAAAAAGTAGACGTCATGCCAAAAAAAGCATAAAAAAAAGCTCAGCAACTCCACTGAAAGCACCTGATTTCCATAATTACTGTGTAATTATAATGTGCCGTAATACTTTGTGGAAAATCAGTTGCTATAGAGAGACTAGCAATAGTACAGGAAAAGGGAAGATTAGACATTGTTTGTTTCTTAATCAGCAACCAATTACTTTTTCGCAAGGAGTGAACAAATCCAGCAGTCTCAATCAGTGTCAGCAGGAGGGTAGCACACTGCTTGAATCAAATAAGTCATATTTTCATACTGTTTATATTTCCCTACTTAGACTTAAAAGACACTTTTGGGCAGTTTCTGGTAGAAACCTCTGTTCATCATGTATGTTAATGCTGTAATGTAGAATAGGTTAAGTACTCACAAGCAGTTAGATGAGTAGATGTTCAAACTTTGGTTGATGCTCTCTACTAATCCAAAGTTGATCATGTCTTTAAAAAAAAAAAAAAAGTAGTAGTTGAAATTGCAGCATGGCCAGTTGCAATACTCAAATCACTGGATCAATGTTTTGATAAATGTAAAGTGTGTGAAAAAAAAGTTAGTTAGTTTGGTACAGCCCTCAGCAAAAATTCCACTCAAATCAGGAATCACATTGCAATCACAAAATTGCAATGTGCCAGCCCTAGTCCATTACAAATCAACACAAACAGAAACTTTAACCATCAAGCCAAATATGCTCACTCCCTCTATGAACAAAACAAGTCACACTCAAAGTCTGGAAGGAGAGATCTTCTAACTAAGACTTACAGGTTCAGAAGTGTTTCATTAAAATTAAGCAGCCAACCAGAGAGCTGCTACAGGTTTCTCATTTTCAGGATGAGAATAGTCCTCAGCTATTACTTGGCACACTGTGCGCTGCTGCATTACCATCCACACTGGAAAGAGAAAAGACAAAAGTCAAAAGTCTTTTAGAGTACACCTACAGGGAGAAGTAATTTAAAGTGTTCCTCTTTGTGTCTGTGTAATGTTTGCAGAGTGAGCCTGACGTGGTCCCGCAGACAGACCTGGTGCCGACACTGGCTCTGTTGCTGGGAGTTCCCATCCCATACAGCAGTGTGGGCCAGGTCCTCCTGCCCCTGTTCCCTCCTCATGGCCAGACAGAGGGTGCAGTTGGAGGACTCAGCCAGCTGGAGGCGCTGTGGATTAATGCCAAACAGGTAATCTCATGCCATATGTGATACATGACTTCAGGCAGGCATTTTTTTATGCATTTGAATGACAGTTCTGGTGTGATTGAGATTTTTCAAATCAAATTGAATGATGTTTATCGGTCACTTTCCTGTATACGCAAATGTAAGGTGGAAACATCAGGAGAAGACAATGCTTGGTTGACAGATTATTCAATCAGCAAGTTTGAAGCCAAGAAACTCAAAGTTTGAGGTGAATACTTAAAGTTTTGTACTGTTGAATAGTCATGAATAAGATAATACATACTGAATATATATTAACCCACTACTGGTCAATCGTTGAGTGGTCAGTAAACAAATCAATAATAACTGCAGTGTGGACAAAGTGAACTCAATTCAGTTTGAGAGCCATAATGCAATTATTTATTCAAAGTTGGTTAGTGATTGTTATTTTACAATGATTAAAGATATTTTTTCACCAGTTTTGCTGCACCACTCTGGCTCAATTGGCACAGAAAACAATACCTAAGCTGTTTAATTTGGTTGATAAAGGCAATCAATCACTACATGAGATGTCAACAGTCACATTTTGCAGTGCTGGGTTTGAATTCTGATGTTGAGCTTTTAAGGTTTACTTTTAAAAGAAGGTTCATTTCATACTAATGCGCATATTTGGGAATATGCGATTGCCACAACAAGACAGAAGGGGGTGTCTTACTTCAACTTTATGTTTGTAATCAAAGCAAGTTAAAGCTACAGCTTTCCACCTCATTATATGCCTGATTTCCACTATTTCCCCTTCAAAATAAAACCCTCAAGCAATAGCTAACATGTTCTGCAGTTATGATAAGGATCGCTGTCAGTCAGTCAAGATCTATTCAAGCCAACATACCAACCAATGCAAGACACTTCTGTCAGCTACAGTCTGTTTCAGAATATTTACTTTTGAAAAACAAATAAGACAAAGGTAAAGATGAAAATAACTTCAAAAATAAAGTGGTAAAAGCACTGGAAAACAAAACTCTAGTCACACTGGAACTGAGTTTAAGTTCACTTGACCAACTGATGGGAGTTTTCTGTTTTTGAAGGTCAATCGTTTCCTCAAGACTTACTCCGGTATGGCCAAAGACATCCCAGCAGAGAGCCTGTCTAAGCTGCAAGATGTATTCTCCCGTGTCTCCTCTGACTACCTCAGCACTGTTGGAAAGGGTCAAACACCCTCTCCAGAGTTGGCTGCCTCCCTGCAGGCCTATCTCACCTCTGTCAGAGACACCTGCCGAGCTACATGGGCCCGCTTCAGCCCACTGAAGATGGCGGCAGGGTTAGCCATCTTGGCGTTTGCCTGCCTGCTATGTTTCATCCTCTCTGAGCTGTCGTGCGTGCTGATCAGGGAGAACGTGCTGAGGGCTCCAGTTGTGGCAGCACTCTCTGTTGGGGTTTGTGTGGCTGCAGGCCAGCTTTTCACCCAAGGCTACATTGAGGTAGCATGGTGCCTGGCAGCTGCAGCCCTCAGCTCTGAACTGCTCTTCCTCTGGAGGGCTCATCGAGTTAGGACATCTGTCGTGGCTGGGAATGGATCTAAAGCTCCAAAGCGGGCGAATTGGTTGACTCTGCGCCATCTCCTTGTCCCTCCCCTCTTGGTGTCACTCCTCCGCTGTGCCTCCCTGCTCTCAGATAGCTATGTGATAGCTGAGGGCCGCGTAGTCACCTTTCTGGTGTTCTCTCTGAGTTTATATATTCCTATCCATCTCAACTGGGACGGCCTGCTACTGCCACCTAGCCATGACCCGCTGAAACCTGCGGGGCTGCTCCCTTCCCCAGCCCTGTCCCCCTCAGCGGTGAGGAAGGAAAGTAGCACCCTTGTAGCCTGCTTGGGACTTCTGGTGGGCAGCCTCTACCTCTCTCTCTCCTTCCATGGCTGCCGAGAAGAGCAGGGTACCTGCCAGCCATCCCCCTTCCTCTCACCCCTCTCCCGGTTACAGGACAACAAGTTGAAGAACCTCCACTATGTTCTCTCTCTGGCCTCCCTGGGCCTGTGGACCTACCTGCTGAGGCGCTGGCTCCGCCACTATGGTAACCTCAACTCCTCAGGTGGGACAGTGTTCACAGCCCGCGTGATTTTACCACTGCTGTCTGTCTGCCTGGGGCTCCACTGGGCAGTTAGTGCCACTCCAGAGGACAGCTTTAGGAATCTGGCAGACCTGATCAGCCTGGCTCAGCTGGCCCTCCCCAGGGCTGCCTTCTGTCTTCTGGGTCTGGGGCTCCTCCTGATCTGGCTAGACCCCCTCACTGTGTTTGTGAAGACCAGGACTGTGGCTCCAGCCAGGGGTTCATCTCTACCTCCGCCCCGCTACCGAGCAAGCACTGGCATCAGCCCCCAAGCAGAGCTGCACCACCTCATTCCCCAGATCTACCAGCGAATGCGTCGCTCCTTGGAGGATGGCGAGCTGAGTGGGGGAGCCGAGTTGGACAGCAGGCCCGCTGTGGAGGCCTACGGACTGGGAACTGTCTACTCTGCCCCCCTGCTGCTGTTCTGCGGCCTGCTGGGAATAGGTCTGCTGCTGTTGCACCCAGAGGGCATGGCGCTGTCGTTCCTCCTGCTGCTACTACAAACAGGAGCCTTGTTGCACATTCACGCCTCCTCCACTGCCCTCAACAGCCTGCACGGCGCGCACTCTGGTAATGTGCTCATAATCACACAAAAAGTGGTCACCAGGCCTTTTACTGTTTGTTTTAGGATGGTTTAGAGTTATTTTGTTTTCATCTTCAATAATGACAAAAGTTATTCTACACTGTGCAGCCGCCTCTCTCAGAGCTCGGTTAGAATCACTATTTTTTCTTCATTTTGATAAAAATATAGGCTATAGTACGGTGTACCTTATATGCAAAATCACATGTGAAATAATCAGATTAATGTTCACCCCACTGAACCAAATGGTCAAATTAAACTTTAAAGTTTTCAAACTATATTTCTTAAAGTGTTTCATGCCTAATTTTGTCAATGTTTACATAAAAATATACCTGTTATCGTCAGTTTAGACCGTATTATTGTCTGTCCCAGTATCCAAAAATCACCATGTCCTCACCTTAGTTTTTCACTTGAAAATAACAATATTCATTTTGATTTTATATGGTCCTCTCTTCACCTCCAGGTGGGTTTGATGTACCCTGGACTCCAGTGGTGTTGTGGTCCCTGGCTGCCACCCAGTTCTTTCACGCCACAGGTCACCTGCCCACCTTCCCCTCCATCCAGTGGAACGCCGCCTTTGTGGGCTTCCCTGGCGGACACACAGGCACCATACTGCCCGCCTCACTGGTCACCCTCAACACCTTCGCCTCACACATCCTGTTTGCAGGTAGTTGCCTTTACTAACACAATGGCAGTTCTAAATCCTGTGTTATGGATAAGACAAGATAAGATGAAACTTTAATGATCCCTGTGGAGAAATTGGGTCGCTGCAACAGCAAAAGGTGTTGGATTCAGCAGGGACAAAAGACAAGGAGGGTATATAAGAATGCAGATAAGCAGGAAAATAAGCAATAAAAATGATACAGAAAAGAAAAACCGTTATGTTTTATGGCATTTATATGAGCACATGCTGGTGACAGTTTAAACATATGATAAGGCTGTTTTAGTGCAAAGTATGGCCATTCACATTTATTACATGCAGATGTTCCCAGCAATAACAGTCGTTCCCTCAAATGAAGATGACAAAATTAGAAATATGAAATAAACGATGTAGTGTAGATAGATGAAGGTCTGCGCATTATAGCCCCCCTAAGAGAAGTTTATTCAGACACTACTAATCTGGGTCCACATATACAGAGACTGTCCTGTAAATAAAACATCATTGGGTTTGATCCCTAGTATGGCTGTGTGTCAATCAACAGCCACGTGTCCTGTTGAGAGCTGAACCCATATATTCTCACTTATTTTAACATTCTCTGGAGAAGACTGTCAGTGTAACGCCTGAAATGTAAATAGACATTTTTAACCTGCTGACTTGAGTATCTGTATGTCTTTCTTTGTCCTCAGCGGGCTGTCCGTTGCTCCTTTTCTGGCCGCTGGTGTGCGAGGTGCGTGGGAGCAGGGGAGTGAGAGCAGTCGGGGAAGATGGAGAGGATGCTGTGATGGAGATGAGACTGAGAGAAAATCCCCAGCAATTTAGCTCAGCTCTCCTCCAGCTCTCAACACGCTACCTCTTTATCCTCGGAGCACAGGTAAATCTGTAAACACAAAAATGCATTCACACAGCTGGCGTAGATGCACAAAGAGTATCCAGGTAGCCTCACAGCCAGAAGCAAGAATAAGTTGCTTTATTATTATTGTAGTTGCTTTATCTTAGTCTTCACAGCAAGAATAAGATAGAGCAACTGTAAAAAGTGTATTATCATTGTCAGCGATATCAGCAGTATGGATAAATCTAACCAATTTAATGTCTGTTTGGGTCACCGATATAAAAACCAGTGTGTGCCCTTCTATTGTGCCTTTTTTCCTCTCTACAGCCCTGCCTGTCCATGTTTATCTATACTTCACTCCATATCTCTTCTCTCTTCACAGGTCTTTGCATCAGTCTGTGCAGCTGCTATCCTCAGGAGACACCTAATGGTGTGGAAGGTTTTCGCACCCAAGTAAGTGCTTGAATGGATTTTCCAGCTCACACAAATTCACTGACAGTAAAGGCTTTTGAGGATATGGATATTAGCGCAGTATAAACGCTAACCACTCACTCCCTTGGCTGCTCAGTGAATGCACATTAGTGAATGCATGCACGCCCTAAACGACCAGATCACTGCAAGACATATGTATGCTATCTCCTTACCTTGAAGGAATACCATTCAGGTTTTTATGAATTCATCCATTATTGCTGTTTTTTAGCACAGTCAAGAGACTCTCCCATGTCACATCATCAACATTTAAAATCTGCAGCCTACGTCAAACAAGTTTCTCTCTGTAAAAGTGTCACTTTGGATCCAAATGTACTGTTGTTCTCATTCATTCCCTTGGATGGTCTGACAGTCATCTTTATCACCCGTCCCAGTTGACTTGACAGGTTCACCACTTTTCTGGTTTCTTGCTTTGGGTGAGAGTTGCTGACGTTAAAACGTCGTCCGCTCTTAAAACGTTATTCAGCGCCTTGAAATAATATGGATTCTTCTCTTGGTTCCTTTGGAAATTTGCAAAGTATGAAAAACAAACCTGACATTTTATAGGGCTCGAAAAGTTCAGTTTAGGATATGGAAGTATAGAAAAAATATTTGGTCTTGATATACAGGACAGGTATTGCATGTGGTAATTATTGGTGGTTGGTGAGCAATAGAGTGATACCACCTGACTAATGCAGTCGTGTTTGCCATTTAGTCACATTTAAGAGAATTCAAAAAGGACAATTAATCATTCCAGTTTGGAAAAATTTGGAGAAGTAAAATTAAACATTTGTAATTTGGTCCTACATCACTGACAGTGTTTCCCATGCATAGGTGTACGCAGTTAGTATTTTACCTGTTTTAATGATTTATCACACCTCATATTATTCTTCTGATAAAAAGACACTATTTATATGTATTCTGTCTAAAGGCGCCCATTTTGGACAAATTCCAATGCAAACACTTTCTTTACCCATTGCGGAACTACTTCCTCACATCACTAAGGCACACATGTTACAGTAGTTAAAACAGGATAAACCCAGCATTCGGGTGAATAACTTTGTAACCTTGTAAGAGCAGGTTGACTCAGGTTTGCTCTCTTACTTTGTGAAAGGTTTAAGTTTGTTTCAGACACTGACTGAGCTTTGTTTTCTCCCTTCAGGTTAATGTTCGAGGCCTCAGGGTTCCTGGTGAGCTGTGTGTTTCTGCTGATTGGTGTCACTTTAGTGTCGAGAGTAGACATGGCTGTAGGCCGCTGGTTTAAGAGACTCCTGCCTGACGAATCGAGGTAGCGACAGTGCTGCTGCTTGACCACCGAAGCCCATCAGAGCCCACTGTGCCACATGGGGGAAATGGACATGGTGGTCGTTGGGATGTTTTCATAAAGACTCTTCACAAAAAAATTGCCATTAGTGTCTATCATAGGATCCACAGAAACATGTCATATGAGGTTGCCTCTTAACTCTCTTGAGGGCTATATTGTACACTACTGACACTGAGGCCTGCCTCCTTCTCTGCCAGAGGGACAACAGCACAGCAAATTGTGAATTGACCAAACTCTGAGCCTCTGGACTCGGTACATATTGAAAGCATTGAATGGTTTTTTTTATACAGTGTTTTAGGTGATAAGCTTGTGAACTTCCTCACAAAACAGATAGGGTTTATGGCCTCTGGGCCCTGTTGTGGTATCTGGTCATTTTGAGAGAACAGGGCCAACAGGAAATTGCTGAATGTTTTCCTAATGCTCAGTTTCAAACAATGGATGAAAACATCAGAGCCTGGCGAGCCAGACAATCTTATGAGTTATTCACAGCAACACAGTCAAAGCTGCATTAAGTACATATGTTAAATGCAGGTAAAAGAACAAAACAAAAACAAATGACTGTACAGTTTTTACTGTAGAAGATGGTAAGATTGTTAGCTAAATGTTTACATTGGCTATAGCCCAGTCGCTCCTGGGTAACAGCCTCAGCATGTAGACAAAATTATTTATTTATTTTTAAACATTATGTAGTAATTTTCCTAACTGAAGGTGACATAATTATTTATTAGACACTAAACAATATCAAACCTATTAATAATCTTGAAACTAATGTGTGCTTTATAGAGACTTTTTGAAATATAATGATACAAGCCAATTCCAACTGATATGGACCAGCTGTGTTGCTGTTTTCAGCCCTTTTCGCCTTCTCCGCAATGATTGTTGCCAAAATCTGTGCTGGACTCCAGCTCCTCCTACTGCTTCCTCTACTGTTTAAAAGATGCACCCCCTACCCACCTCCAGCTCCTGAAAAATTCATGATGGAGGAATCCATGATGCGAGTAAGCGCAACAACCAAAGCCAGTGGTGTCACTAAACCGAAAAGGCCATGTTCTCAGTGATAAAGAGAATATCGTAAGAAATAACAAAACATACCACAAATGGTTTGGTTAGCTGTTAGTCTGCAGTCACAGAACTTTGCAAAGTTTGTCCCAGGCTGGCCTCCGTACTGCCTTGACGTTTACTTTTGGAAGGGGAAGAGAAGAGAGAGGGAGTGGTGCTGCAAAGAGTTTACATACATACATGCATACTTGCTGCAACTCTCAATACCATCTAGTGGTCGGATAAAATCACATAGTGCACATTTATACATAATAGAACAGCATCAACCCATGAAGAAATTTGTGGCTGGCATAGTGAGAGCAGATATGTTTAATTTGACATTTCTCACCCAGAGGGATTTACAATGAGTGAACAGGCAGGAGTTCAGTGTCTTATTCAAAAGACACTTACGCTTGGTTTTAGCATGTGTTTCAGGCGATCAGAGCTCGCCTGAACAACTACAAAGATGCATTGTGATCCGATGACCCAAACCACTTGCTGAGGTGGTCTGGGACGTATTTGGCTACACGTCATTTCTAGAGTAAATGTGCCTGACAAGAACTTAGTGAACAAAGTGATGTAACAAAATCCAAACTCATGATGTCGACAGGTATGAACAGTGACGTGTGTCAGCTGTTCACTTATGTTCAGTTCACTCAAAACACATGTTAAAACCAAGCGTAAACACTGACAATTGGCTGGTAAAGGACACAGTACCTGCTCCAGGAGTCGAACCTGTAACTTTTCAGGCACGGGATGATCACCCTAGGGTCGGCCTTCCACTCCATGTCTTGTGCTGTGATCGACTCGCAAGCGTGTCTATAGCCCGCCAGGCTAAATCCATCCAAGTGCATTACTGCATGTCTGTCATCTAAGTGTCTGCTGGAGGAAAATTTCCATTTTTCTAAAATGTTTTTGTATTGTCAAGCTGTTGAAATAATCAGTGCTCCTGGTTACTGCCAACTTATAGTATTACAGTACAGTTTTTTACCCAGTTTCTTGTTCTTAACCTCTCCTCGTCTTGTTCCTGAGGTCCTGATTCATAATTCTAATGCCTATTTTTTATAATTTAGATTTGTTTGAAATCACATGTTTATTTTTTTTCCCCTAATTACAGATGGAGACTTGTCTTAATTTGGCCTCATACACCTGTTCCGCCGAACAGGTGCCTAGCTTTAATGAATGCCTTTTTTTTTTTTTTTGTATGATGTCATTATGTTGACAGGGTCGGTAAAAATCCAGGACCTCCAGAAACACTGTCGGTTAATTTATTTCTGTGGGACGTCTGAGTCAGTGTCTGGTGAAAGATGTGTTACTGTACTGTAGTTCTAGTCAGCAGCTAAAGCTTATTAGCTAATGCATGATATTGAAGGGATGTTGAGCTCAGGTTGAACTAGCCGAAATGCAATAGTGCTGCCTTCCTCAGGCTGTTGTATGTGAGTGATCAGAGGGTGTGCTGCAGTGATGTCGGCTCAGGCAGCAATGATGATGATGATGATGATGATGATGGTGGTGGTGGTGGTGGTGGCGGTGGTGGCCTGCTTGTGTGGATGATGACTGTGCATTGATTCTGTTGGCACATTTGTTTTTGCTGTAAAAAAATGTTTAATATATAACTGATTAATGAAACTGATTTTACATACTGTGAAAAAAATGTAATAAAGCATTTTGTACATGATATCATTGATGTCATTTATTAGGATATAAAGATATGAAATATCCCAGTCATTCCCTAAATGATTCCCAGCTGTTGTCACAGTGCTTTGTCTAAGTGGCAACTAGCTGTTTTTGTTTGTTGTCCCAGTGCAAGGTATTTATAGGGGAGATGAAAGAAGAATTACGTCATCTGTTGTTTGAGATTATTGATCCTGAGGCTTGATGGAAGAGATGAGTGCTATCAATGAGTGATAAATTTTTACTTCTTATCATTCAAGGTGGGCCTTGCACCGTGATGCTTCATGCATGCCTCCTCGGGGCTTTCCATTTTCCCCTTTTCCCATAATTCTGTAAATCATCAACCTCCCTGTTATGCAAACGTTCAAAAGTCAAACATTATTGAAGGAAGGTCAGTCTGTTTTTATAGAGTAAAACTTTTTGTCATGAAGGTGTTGCAATTCTTGTACTCGAGCTAAAGTCATAATACATTCTTTGTAGGAAAAAGGCTTAAAGATGTTCTTATGGTCAGACAAAAGGCAATCTATATACAACAGCAATCATCAAACCACATTTCAACATTTCATTTGCATGTTTTCTATTCATTACAGTAAACCTAAACAGTTTGTGATCACAGAACAAGGAGCTGTAAGTATCTGTTTCCTTTGAATCAAGCCTCCAGTGAACTAACTAACTAACCTGGCAACATTCACTGGAATATGTTGTGGTGAAATTTAAAACTTGAGTTGATTTTGAGACCAAAAGCAAAGTTTACATACAGTATTTTTTTTTTTTTTTTTGTAAATTAATTAATTTATTTTAATTTACCCATTGAGATGGCTTGTGCCGTGGTTACACTTCAAATGCAGCTTATATCTGATCATGCCAAGGCTAATGAACTGGGTACAACTTAATGTTCCCATAATAGATTTTGCTCACAGTGTAACAGCTCAAGGGTTTTTCCATCATTGTTACTGATCAACCCCTTCACTGATATATAGCCTATGGTCATTTTGTGCTATGGGACGGTAAAACTGACAGTAAAGACCTACTGAACCTTTAAAATCTGTCATCCTTCCCCCCTTTTGTCTCTGTTTTCTCTCCCAGGTTTTATCATGCAGGTCTTTGCTGATTTGCATCCTTGTCTGTCTACATGTTGATATACTTGTACATTACAATGAATGTTAGAAATCTTTATCTTTAAGACTAGGTGTTACTATTTTTGCATACATCATTTTGAAATTTAGCTGTTCATTGGTAAAATCTTGGCTAAATCAGACTGATTTATGACGATTTATGGAAAAATGAACGCATTAATTCATAGCCAGTGTGGCATGGCAGAATGTAGGTTACTGCTACCCTATGGTGAAATAAAGTAGCAAAGGGGCTGCACAATAAATGGATATGGTCAGTTGATCTGTTGCCATCACTTTTGTCTGATAAGTAACTGAAAACCTTTTCAAGTCTGGATGAAAATGAAACTTTGGCCACAGATCACGCTCGAAAACCAGGATGGAGTCCAATCTGATTTTTTAAAGCGACTAGAAAGTAAATCCAGCTGAAGAAAGCTCTACACAATGCTGTCAGTCCATAAATAAATGAGCTGTCACATGCAGTTTTGAAGATTTAGATCTCTTATTACTCTGTGAAATGACACAACGACTAGGGGGCTTCTAGCTCAGATTGCCGAGCGCTTGTTTGAGGCATCAGCAACTCTTGAATTGTCCATCATTTTCGGATGAACAGCCCTGTGGTAAATAATCTCTGCATTTCAGAGTGCCTCAAGTATTGCATTTAGGGCCAATTTATATTATGAGGAGGGGAAGTCATCTGGTTGGCCTGTTATGGCTGTGTTTCATGCACAGTGAGAAAAGGCTTGGCCTCCAGTGGGACTCCAACATAAAATTGCTCTCTGGAGCTGCTGAAAGTAGAATGAATAGGACACAGATTTTGTGGAAACATGAGAGAGATTTTGTGGGCATTTAATTTCCAGCCATTAGCACTGCTCTTCTACTAAGTCGCATATATGATATATAAGAGGCTCAAACATACATGAACTGGCATAGATCTGAAGTACAAGTTTTATAAGAGGAAATACAAGTATGGAATTGGAAAAATACTTCAGTAAAGGTTCTGCATTGAATAAAAGTACAGAGGTATTATCAGTAAACTGCACTTAAATTTGAAATGCAAAAGAAGACGTTGTGGTTCCTTGAGTGTTAAATTATTGATGCATTATTAAATGCCTCATCTGATATGAAAATGTTTGCTTGTGAGGGTCTCTCTCTTTCTCTCTCTCTCTCTCTCACACACACACACACACACACACACACACACACACACACACACACACAGACATTGATCCACAGCACTGTGATCTAACCAAGGTGTTCCCTTCGAGTCGTCTTTCTGTCAGATTCCCAAACAGCAATGGAGTGAAAAGGTGTAAAAAGTGAGAATTAAATTCCTGCAAACAGGACATGAGCTACATTTTCTGTCTATTAGACCATTGGGGAAAAAAAGTCCAACCCATTCTCCTAAGAGGGTTTTTTTTTTTTTTTTTTTTTTTCGAAACTATTTCAGAAAAAAAAAAAAAAAAACTAAATTAGCTTGCTTTTGATGCTTTGCAGTATTGTCTTTCCTTCCCTTGCCATTTATTTCTCCGGCCACATTTAAACAAAGCTTACACATAGCCTATTCAAGCAGGGGCTGCTTACCATACAAATCACATAATTGATCTGTGGGAACACGGACAGCCCATAAATTTTTTTTAAATTATTTATTTATTTATTTATGGGCTATTTGTTTCTTCTGCTACTTGCTATTCTGAATGGGACATATGATTAATGGTTTTGCTCCTCGTCTTCAATAATTTTGGTGATATATGTGGTTGAAATTGGTAATGAGGGCTTTTATTGATTTGATAGTTTATAGTTTAATAGATTAGCTTTTTATCTCCAGCAGTGCATTTGCGCCTTTTTGTTGTTGTTGTTGTTTTTACTCAGGCTAATAGTAATATCCTATTTACTGAGATCCTAGCAGCAAGCCTAGTTAGTTTTGCATACTACTATATAACAAAACACACTTTACACACAGTGATGGAGCCAGCCGGCTTTTGTCTGGTGTGCACATTAGTTTTCCTTGTGATCTCTCTCAAAACATCAGGAGTCTGTCCAGCCGCTACATGAGGCCTTTCACGAAGCCCAGCATCAGCATTGTTTCGTTAATGTTAGTTAACGACAGCAAGTACAACTAATGCACTCACTGGACGAAAACCAGCAGGCTGTATTGTGCAAAGTGTGTTTTGTTAGATAGTAGAATCTCTATCCTGTCACAGTTCAAACGGCAGAGCTGTGGTGGTTTATAGTTGGATTTTCCATACCCATCCCATCCACTGAAATATGAGTGGCACCAGGGTCATGTGTTGTCTTTTCCTTCTTTATAAGTTCCTTGATTCATGGTATAAATCAGCTGTAAATGTAAAGTTAAGGCAAAAAAATATTTTGTTTGCTGAATGGAAATGAGGGATACATTTCACTCCCACAGGGTTCTTGTTGTATTACTTGGGTTTTAATTTGCCTCTGAGCTCCAGTTTGAAAACGTGGTGAAGCTGCTGACTTTCAGTGACAAGGTAAACAGCCGATTTGAAAGATTTTTTTTTCTGTCTCTGCAGTGCTGATTCGCTTTGACAATACCATTCATGCAACTAAATTTGACCACAAAGAGAGACAAAAGGTGAAAAACAGCAAAATGACTCGGCGGGGTGACTTGGTGTCGGTTTCTATAATTAGACGTACAAAAGTCTCTATAAAGTGGAAGTTAGTTTCAGGATCATTAATAGGTGCTGAAATCACTTAGCGCAAGTTTAAGAGTCCAGTAAATTACATCACCGATTATTATGGTTTGATGTTTTTTTTTTTTTTTTTTTTTTTTTTTTTTTTATTATGTGTTTTATTGTGCGGTTTATTGTAAACTCAAATTTCCCCTATAGGCAATAATTGATTATTGACTGATTAATCTATCATAAAGTTTTCCCAGAGTCTGAATATCTGCTTAGAAAGTGTCATATGCTTTTAGATAGTGGTGTTTTATAGACCTAACAAAGATCAGAGCAGGGGGGAAAAAAAAAAAAAAACTGGCAGCATTTGATATGAATTCAGAAAATGAGAGCAGGAGGAAGTGAGAGAAAATACACCATTGTGTTAAATGACATGTAATTTGGAAAATCCATTGCGTTAGTGGGGAGTGCTTTTTATCAGTTGCACAAGATTAGGCATGCAAGCTCAGCTGAACTATGTGTTTGCTTTAATCTTGCCAACGGAAGCAGAATGGAAAGAGAGAGAGAGAGAGATAGAAAAAAAAGAAAACAGCTCTATCAATGCAATATGCAGTCGAGCTCATAAGCTTCCCAGGGGAAATTTTCACATCACTTTGTATTCTACACAAGTAATAAAGCAGTTTACATTGCTTCGATAATGCATTTTTAGAACAGACACTCTGCAGTATCTGTTTTTAAATGAGTGTGGTGTATTTGTGCATCACAGGAGCTCATCATAATAGGAAAATTAGTTGGAGAGGGGGGCAGATTGAGGTTCATTTCTGATCTGTTTACCCTCTAAACGTCTCATTTCAGTCAAGTCAGTCATCAGTCAAATAGCAGGCATGCAAACTGTAGCTGCAATATTACAGTTATTACAGTTTTTAGTATGGTTTAAGAGCCCTGTCTCCTAAAAATGTCATTTTCATACAACTAAACTGCATTCTCAATTACATTTCAAGGGCAACGTATTTTGTAATCGGATTACTTTTGTTTGTAACATATCACATTAACATATGTGATCACTTAGTCTGAGGCGCACACTAAGACGACAGCAGGGTGTCAAATGGGTCAAGAAACCGATTTTCACCTGGGCGTGTTTGAGTCCAGAGTGAGGCGGCAGTGGATTTTTTTTTTTTTTTTTTTTTTTTTTTTTTTGCAAATGCTATGTCGACCTACATTGCATTTTGTACCATAGCCGAGTGTTTTTTATGCCTAAACCTAACCGTTTCCTAACCTTAACCAAGTGGTTTTGGTGGCTAAAGGAACAAAACAGGCCAAAGGACTACAAATGCAATCCTTGAGAAAATATGTTTCCAACTAAACATACCGGTAATTGAGAATGTAGTTTAGCTGTACAGGATTGTTGTTTTAGCATGCCTGAGTTAGCAGATAGCTACGGTTTATACTATCAGAGCAAATCAGATCAGCAGTCGATCATATGGAGGTATCTTATTCTAACTTACATATTTTGATTTGTTTAAAGCTGGATAGATAGTCTTATTCCCACAGTTAATTTTTTCACTGTTCCTTGTCCATGGTTTTTGTATCTTTCAGTGACTTGACTTTTATTATTATTATTATTATTATTATTATTATTTGCTCTAAAGCACTTTGTAACTTCAAAAGAAAAGCTATTTAAGTCAAGTAATTAGTGTAATTGTGATTATGATTATTAATGCCTCACTGAGTGCTGGTAGACCTGTCAAGAGGTCGAGAGAAGTAAATGCTCAATTGCCTCTGAGTGTGTTAAACAATAAAGCGGGGGAATTCACCATGAGGTCAGCAGGTGTGGGAGCGGCTGGCACAAAGGGAAAGGCTGGAGTAGGCTCCTGTTCTTACACACACACACACACACACACACACACACACACGCTCACTTGTATTACAGTACTTGTGAGGATATCTATTGACTACATTCATATTATACATTAACCAACTTCCACTCTCTCTACTACATGCCAAACCTTAACTCTTCACCTAACCTAACCTGAATTAAAAAATACAGCACCCGCACACTTTAGATTTTCTACCATTTAATGGCTCATGGGGTTGATCAGTGACGTTGACCATCAACAAAAAGAGTATGAAAAGATCACAGTCTCACTAACTGGCTACACTGATGGTTCATGTCTGAAGTAGAGCCAGCCAATGAGTGAGCAGGACTCCTGTCCAATGAACAAGCTGATGGACGCAGGTCTTCAGTGCAGGTCAGTCATGGACAATTGTTTGTGAAGGAGGTATTCTCTTGAAATGGTTTATTAAGTTGTTTTTGTTTGTGTATTTGCTTGTTTTTTTGTATTTTCTTCAGTTTTTCCTTTTCTGGCTACTGGGTTTTTTTTTATGTGTAAGGGTTCAGGCCAAGGGGTGACATTTTTGACCTCCAGAAAATGTGGACCGGTAAATCTCTTAGAGTGATTGAGGGCTATAAATGAATGTGAATTTGAGAGTCGAGACTTGAATTACTCTGCACAAAGAGTTTGAGAATTCCCAGCAGATGTTTTCATATTCGTTTTGCTGCTGCTTGCAGATCAAATCCATTATAATGGAAATGGTTACCTCAAATGTCACCGCCATTCTCGGTGGGGCAATGGGGCATATGAATAAAAACTTGCAAAATGTATCATTTTTCAGTGAAACTTCCTTAAATTGATGCACAGACCCAAGTTAGAGCCCTAAGCTAACCTCAAGCACTGTCCTTACCCCGGCCTACACTTAATACTACATTTAATTTTAACTCTGAACCCGAGACTGAACCCGAGTCTCTCAAAGAAGTGAAGACTCACCAAAAGTCCTCCCACTGAGGGATTTTTCCTAATCTCTCTATCCTTCGGGTGACATTTGCGCTTTGTAAATATAGAAATAGAAACGCACACGCACACATAACACATTTTCTTCCCTCATGCTCACACTCAACACATGCACACACAGGTGCATGCACCGCCAGCAGAAGGAGAAAAAAATGACTATCTTATCTTATCAGCTTTAAACCATGGCTATATTCCAGCCCTGATTTGCGGGAAATTGGTACCTGACTTCAGAAAGTGAAAGTGAAAGTTTTATGCCTGCCTGAATATATAGCAGCAAGCTGGGACCCGGCCAGTCAGTCGGGTCCCAGAAGTCGTAAGCGTAAAGGATTGAAAGACATATACAGTGGAGCTAAGACAGAATGTCTTTGCGGATGACTGCACTTCTATTGGCTTCAGTCCTATGGTACCTCGCTGCAGGTAAGATCCGCTTCAGTGAGCTGCACCAGAGCAGCAATGAAGGATTTCACTTTGGAACGCTACAACTGTATATCCATTTAGAGACACGATTTGTCACCCAAATGCTCACTGTCAACATTTGGTAGATAGAGATAACCGTACGCTTTAAGCAACAACTTTCCAGTCAAAGTTTGCAGACTGCTTAAAACTTACAAAGATTATTCAGCAGGGAGTTTAACTTTAATGCCAATAATAATTTTGCTGGAGCAGATGTGTTTTTCAGAAGTGGTATATATCTCACTTTGGAATGAAATTCTTTTAACACAGAATGAGTTAGTTGTGTGATGGCTTGTGGAGAAATGCTCAGAGAGACAGTGTGACAGATGGTGAATTCAAAGGCGGGTTATGATCCTCATGATGCTTATTTATCCATTTGACAGCAAACACACATGAGACTGCTGACTGTTGCTTGACAACGAGCACGAAGAAGGTTCCCCACAGAGTGGTGAGAACCTACATCATCCAGACATCAGATGGAGGCTGCAGGATACCTGCCACTGTGTAAGTCAACTCAGCATCATATTTTTACCTGATCTAATATAAAAGGAGCTACGGTTCCTTTATTTAAACTGTTTTTTTAACTTCTGTCATGAGCTGATTCCAACATAATGAAGCCCTTATTCATCCCATATAGGCTGTAATAACCCTGTCTCGTAAAATGTACATTCTCATACAACTAAACTGCATTCTGCATTCAATAATGTTTAGAGTGAAATATATTTTGTTGCAAATTAAAATGTTTGTAATCAGTTACTTTGAAATCTGTTTTAGGGGGTAGGGGGAGCGGCAGTTGGATCAATCAACACTATTTTCATTCACAAGATCTGAGTTTAGGATCCATGTTTAACCTTAACCATAACCTTTTCCTAATCTTAACCACGACCCTTTCCTAACCATAACCAAGTCGTTTTGGTGGCTAAAGTGAAGGAAACTGGCTAAAATGCCACCCAACAGGATGTACAAGATATTCATTTGAAATTGATTAATTGATGTTGATTTGTGGTGAAATATATCAGGAAAAAAAAAAAAAAAAAAAAAAAAAAAAACGCAATCCACCACAAATCTGTGTTTCTCTGGAAATTTAATTGAGAATGCAGTTTAGTTATGTGGGTTAGAGTTAGGGTGTGGGACCGTGATATTTAGGAGACAGGGTTGGCTGTAAAAATGTAATGTAGTGACTCCACCAACTGATCCCATACCTCTGGTCCAAATGTTTCTTGTATGCTTGTTTTTTTTTTGTTTTTGTTTTTGTTTTTTTTTAATAAAATAATGCTCATTGTCTCTAATGAATTGTGAAAATTTACTTTGGGGATGTTACATTTTGAGCCGGAAATACAGATATTCATACTATTTTTTTTCTGGAAAATACCCCCTTGTATTGTAAGTGTATCTGACTTGATTTGTCCTGTCATAGGCTGATCACATGGAGGAGGATCAGACTGTGTGTTCCACCTGCCGCTGGAAACAACTGGGTGGCCAAACTCCTCAGGAAAGTGGCAAGAAGGAGACCAAGAAAAGGTAAAGTTGTGTGCCACAGCTGTGATACATTCTGTCAAATAAATTAAAGGCTTAATTACACAGAAGTTGTTGTGATATGGTTTCACAAAAAAAATGGGTGAACACTCTTTTCTGATCAGCCGGTGTGCATTAAAACTGTGTATCGCACACATAGTTCAGCTTAAGTTTAATCACCGTTCTCAATTCATCTACTACCCATTACTCGTTATCAACTATGGCAAGCACAGACGATTTATAGACTTGCTAAATGGCTGATTTGAACGTTTCTTTCACTTCACCCAGTTGGAATTTACACTGTGTCTGACCAGTTTAGTTGTAAAATGGAATCAAATTTAATAAAAAATTTGTGAATGCTTTTATGTTCAATTGTTGGCTAATGATCAAGGTATAAGTGGGGTAATCAGCTTCACAAGGCGAAGTTGATTATCTTTGCCTCCTTTGCCTAAAAACCACACATCTATTCATGGATTATCCCTTACATGTTTTTATGCCTTATCCGTCTTTTCAGGAAAAAGCAGACCCTCAAAGAAACGTGCCTGAGATACATCTGAAGTCAACATGACCAGGCAATTCCTTGCGGCTCCCAAAAGCAAATCCCACCTGTCTTCCTGAGCCGTCTTCTGATTTGACTGTTGTGTCGTCGCATTTTGTGTGTGATATGATGAAGTTGGGTCCTTCAGTTTTGGCTCAGTCTCCTGACCCGATATGCTGCTGCTCAGAGAGTGAATTACTGCATCAGGGCAAATAGTGTCAGATAAATTACTGATCATAGACAAGTGCACTTAAGTGGCTTTCCAGTGATTGTAAATTAATGCTTCTGGCAGTTTTTGTATTGTTCTTTGTAGCCATTTCATTAAGGAAGCAATCATCTCCAAGTTGGGAAAGGCCTTCTCCTTGACCATGTTTCAATCAAAACAAATGTTTACTGAACTTTATGCCTTGAATATATTTTACGTCAATCAATATTTGATGGCCAACATATTTTTTGCAGCTAGTCACAATAAGCTTCGTATTAGTTAGAACTTTCCATATAATAAAAGTTTATGTTTTTACAACACAAAATAAGAATTGATTTTTCACTGTGGTCTGTGTATCTATCTACATTATTAATTTGCCATTTCTACCTCACTGACGTTTTTCTCATAAATTGTTGCCTTAGGTTTGTGCAGTTTGTGCAATTTACTCAGCTTTTCAGTGATCCATCAATACAATGTTTCACACATTAACAGTTAATTTCAATTTTTACATTGCTATCCGGTATATTTTACAGTCCCCCCCCCCCCCCCCCACCCCACCCACACCCACACCCACCCACCCTCCCAAATGGCTTTGAATCCAAAGGGTAAAATACATTCAATATCCATGATAATCTTCATTCCAGCTACAGCATCTGTTTCTACCAAACAGATGCACCATATGGCGGGCGATATGAAGGCCTTTTCAGTCTACTTTAAATCTCAGATTGATTGATTCAGACAGCACTCAGGGTAGTATTGACTTCTCATGTGTTGGCTGGAGTTATCGGGCTTGTTTGCTTCCTTGGGGTATACAAACATTTCAAGCATGATAAAGTGCTAAAACACATTGGAAATCACAGGTAGTTAGATTGCTCACTGCAGCTTTAGAAAGGAATAAATAACTTTACTTCTGTATACTGAACTCATCAGTGCTGATCACTGCTCAGTCTTTGTGAGCTTTATTTGAGGATGTATACTCTTAAAGAAATCCCATTTGCTAAAAAAAGAAAGAAAAAAGAAAATCACAGATATATGTGTGCATATATTTATATATATTTTCTTTTACTGAGCCATTCTTCTCCTGCAGAACTTGATTAAAGATAAGGCCTTTGTGCCGGTGCTGGGCTGAGGCTGCTGGGTTTGCATTTATTTATATTTTATTTATTTAATTATTTATTTAGTGCCTGAAATCTCTTCTTTGTTTGCCGAGGAAATCCAGTGATCTATATACTTCTCACAGTGGTTATTCATTTCATTCAATGCCTATGATTAAATGTGGGCATGCTGAACCTCACACCCAGTAGCTACTTTATGATACCCACCTGTTCAATCAAATATGACCCCATACAACTCTTCTGCCATAAACGTTACTTTTATGATGCCTATAATGTTCGGGTTTTCTTTTTGTCACAGTAATAGAGGTGTTCATTCAGTTCTGTGTTTGGCATTGCGCTCATAGTTAGTGCTGCTGTTGGACTGGACAGCATTTTACTGAGAGGTGTTTCCACTGTTCTGTCCTCCCTCATGTATAATAAATAGAGAGGACAAAAAAATAGAAACACCTCTCAAGACCTCTGCAAACTAGAGTTCTCATATTCTGCCCGAACCCGACCCGACCCGACCCGACCCGACATTTTCGGGTCGGGTCGGGCCTAAAATTTACGTGAATTGGGCGGGTCGGGTCGGGCTTCGGGTTCTGTGGGGGATTTTTTTTTTTTTTTTTTTTTTTTTTTTAAATAAAAAATAGAATTATGTATTGTGTTATTGATTATGACGTTTCATTTTTATGTGACTGGTGGAGAGAGTGAGAGACTGGATTGGATTTGGAGGCTAAACTTTCAGTGACAGACAGACAACCAGCTGTGCGAGCGCAGCGCAAACAAGTGAGAGAGAGTTGCAGCAGTATCCCGCTGTGCTGGCAGACTCGGCAGCAGGGACGGTTTCTGCTATGGGCAGTGCAACTGGGGGCGCACGGGGGAAAAAAAAAATCTCCAGTTTTCTAGACTACCGTATTGACCCGCACATGCCGCGGCACCATCAGTCGGCATCAGGCGGGCCGGCCGCGGCACCGTCCGATACCGCGCCCACCCGTCAGGTCTGCCGGATCTGACAGGTGAGCTGCCTCATGCTGGCCAGTGCCGCGGCCGGCCCGCTTGATACGGACTGATGGTGCCCCGGTGCCGCGGCCGACCGGCTCTGCTAAATAATGGCGAATTTGGCGATTTTTATTATTATTTATTATTTTTTTTTTTTTTGGGCTTTATCGGGCTGTCGGGCCTAAAGTTCGGCTAATTAGTCGGGTCGGGTCTTAATTTTCAGGCCCGATGAGAACTCTACTGCAAACTACAACTTCAGTTGTAAACATGGACCTGATAAAGTCCACACTGAGTGTATGCTTCAACTTGCATTGTGTTTCATAATAAAAATTATTATAATTATTATAAATCTGAAATAACCCTGTTGCAATAAACAGTGGCACAACAAATCAATACCCAATGTCATTTCCTACCTTAATATGTAATAATCTGTATCGTCTAGCTAGTCCTTTTTTATATTATCCTAAACATTATGATGAGATATCTCATCATCTCTAAGTGGTAATTTTAACTCAAGAGTGCCAAAGAGCTTTTTCTGTTTGTGTTTTGTTTTTGTTTTGTACTTGAAAAACCCTTTGTTGATGGAGGGGGTACTGCAACTGTGGTAGAGAGGTGAGTTTGGTCATTCGTTGGATTTTATGTATTGTAACCTCCCGGGGGGTTACCTCCCAGCATGCCTTGGGGCGATGGACTGTTGCCTAGCCACAGTTCATTGCTGTTCAGTTCATGTTTTCCCCAATGTGCCCAGTGGAGTCATACAACAGCCTTCAACATGTTAATGCTGATTTTCTATAAAACCTTGAATATGGCTATTTCCAGTGCATCTCCGGTGCTATTTGATGTTGTATTTTTGTTCTTCATTGGCATTTAGGGGGGGGAAAAACACTTCAGTGATCTCCTACATATAAATCAGCAGGTTGTCCTTGTAGAATCAATGATTTGCAGCGATGTTAAACAAACACGCAGAGAGAACCCAGCACAGAAGAGGAAGAGCTGCTCTCTCCCATTAATCTCCATTGTAGCTGCAGCTGGTCTCTACTGGCCAGTGTGCCAATAGGCGAAAAAAAAAAAAAAAAAAAAAGACAGACAGACTTACACCCCAATACGACAACATTGCACCAGAAATGCAATATAACACACCGGTCCCTGCTTTTTAAAACAGCGCTGCTGTGTTTTAGGCTGAATTTTCTTTAAACAGAGACAGTAGCACAGAGAAATCAGGTGCATTGAGCTGGTTTTGAACCCATGGCGCTCATGAAATTTTTGTTTGTGCTGAAATCTGTAGCATTGACCTCTTAATCACACAGCTCGCTATGTTTCATTTGGCACATGAAGGGGATTTTCAGGGGTTTTGGTCAGGAAAATGGTTCAAATTGTAATGTTTTGTGCCCATGTGGTGTTATTTTGAAGAGAGGGTCCCTCATTTTCTCTACAGAAGTGGAGAAAAGTGCAACATAGAACAATTCTCATCACAGTTGGTGCTGATTAATTTATCTGAGACAGGGCCAGAGTGTCTGTGTTATCCCAGCTGCAGTTGCATTCTGATTGTAGATTATTACTTTATCAATGTTGTGACTAAAGCTGTGCACAAATGTTGTTATGTACTGGAAGTATTGGACACCATCTTACAATAGTTATGCTATTTATGCTGTCTGTTATTTAAAAAAGAAAAGAAAAGAAAAAAAAACATGGATTTGAACCCAGACTGACCCCAAAACAGGATTTCTGAACCAGGCAGAGATAATACATTAATCTGTATCAAACCCTCGTAATCTGAATTAGCTGTAATCTAGCCTTTGTTTCCATGTATTTGGAATCAATACATGACAGGGTTAATGTGGGGAGTTAAAGCTACAGTATAATCGTTTAATTTAATAAATAAAAATAATGTGGAGGGCAAAAAAACCCACTTGTAGCTCAGAAAGTAAGAAAATGTATTCAGACTTAACATCATATTAAAATTGTGGTAAAAACTTCCTGAGGAAAAATACTGACTTGACACTTAATGCCAAGTGTGCATAAGCCGGTGAGTAAGTGTTTCACTGCTTTCTAGCGTGATTTTTTATGCAGCGTTAAATATGAATAAATATTCTCACTTTCTGCATTATAAGTCATTTCCCTCTGCCCATTATTTTGCACAGCAACGTTGGGAATCCTTCAATGTTTTCCACCGTTTTACTTGAATTAAATAATTATTAAATACAGAATCTCTGGACATATTAGCAAATGTATCCATTTTTGGATAAATACACAGCCAGATTTTCACTACTCACATATTTCTTGGTTTCAATGATGCATTGCATACAATTACATTGAACTGGCAGGAGAATAAAAAGGTTTGCTTGTTATTTATTTTTTTTATTTTCCATTCAAAGGAACATCAAATATGCTGGAAAATGCAATGAGAATGAAATGCTTGGACTCCCAAGCTGATTCTGTTGCACAGTGTGTCGCTGTCAGCAAGCCTGACCACTGGACCGCTCACTTTGACTTATTCATATCAGATCCTCACTGGATCTTGGCACAGGAGTCCAGTCGCACACTTAATGGCTCCAAACTATTCTACCTATATCGAAAAGAACCCCCAAATCAATGTACTACTTCCTCTTCAATCAATCTAATCATTATTTCTTTCTTTTCTTTCTTTTTATCAAAGCAGTTATCAAAATGAAATAAATAAATAAAGTGAAATAAATTAGATAAAATAAGAAAAAAATATTGTATTACAGTTACAGTGCATAATTTAGTGAAAGTCAGTGGCAACAGTAAAGTTTTAAGCTTTGATTTGCAGCAGATGGAAGTTTGTTGCTGCAGATCTTTATGTAATCAGCAATGACTATCAGGCTAAACTGCACATGAAGGAAGAAGCACGTGCATGAAAAAGAATGGTGAAAAAGTGACGTCAACAAAAACAACAACATGATTCACATGAGGTTAATTGTTTATAAAGCTGAACATTCAAAGGAGCGGGGCCTGCGGACTGAAAGACAGAAGCGTGATTGCCTCCTCAGCCCGTCTCCATGCGGGGAATTCTCCAGCTGCCAAAGACACGGTGAGGATCCAGCATGAATAACCCAACCAAACTGAGCGCTCCAGCAGTTTATGTTGCTGACAGCAGCACGCTGAGCCCCAGCATCAGAGCCCCTCCATTTCTTCCCGGCTGCTTTCTTCACAAAGTGTTTTTGCAGCAGTGTCAATTAATCTTGTCAACAAATGTTTGGTTGAAAAATAGTTGTTGTCGATCCTTTTCTCCATGACGATGACGAAATAATGACATTGATGAGTTGTTCTGTGAAAACAAAAACTAAAACCTTTTTTTTTTTTTTTTTTAATTTAGCCTACCCCCAATGAAAAATAACGACTTGAAAATGTCAGAGGTAGACTAACATGCACAAATAAACATAAATTTGCCCTCCTTTCTCCAACAAACAGACAAACTACCAGGCAGCCAAGCTGCTTTCACAGAAAGTCTGACCGTGTAATATCCCTTTTGTCAGTTTCTAACCACAGTGATGACACAGTGTTAATGGTGTTACCTCAGGAGGCATTAACACTTTCAAGAGGAAGAAACTCTTAATTTCCTCCACAAGGAATACCAAGCAAGAGAGCGTCCATTCGCCTGAGCTGACACAGAAAATGTCATGTTGGTGAAATTTAATAGATGATAGATGAAGGCAGAACAGAGCTGTGCTACACACTATCCGGCTGCAGAGAAGTGACAGAAACACTGAAGTAAAGTTAAGAGAGTCGTTACTATGGAAACGATATGCTGTCTCGTCTAGTCTCATTGGTATAAACCGGCAAACTTCAGAACATATTCCCAATGCCCAAATTCAAATGTTTGTCACAATTAACACTGGTTCATGACAAAATAACAAAATAACAAGCAATCCTTTCTGTTCCCCTGCCAGTTGACTTCATGCAATGATTTAAAACTAAAAAAAAGAAAAAAAAATGCCAGTAGTTAGGGACATACTGAATAGTTCACATGTAAAAAAATATCCTAGAACAGGTTGGAAAATAGTTGAACAGGTTGAAAACAATTAAGGGCTCGCAATGTGACCACCATAATACTATGCAAAATAATGAGCGGTGAGAAACCACTTGTAATGCAGAAAGTGCGAATATTTATTCATATTTAATGCTGCATGAAAAACATCACAGTAGAAAGCTGTGAAACACTTAATCACTGGCTTATGCAAATTTGGCACCGTCTTTATTTTTCTTGCGGAAATTCCTTACGAGATTTTTAATGTGAATAAATTGTCTTGCTTTCTGCATCACAAGTGATTTCCTCTCTCTCCATGATTTTGTTATTTAAAATAACAGTTAAAAAGTAGCTCTTTAACTCCAAAAGTTAAGGCTAGCATGGATTTATTTCAAAAACAAGGACAACAAAGACCAGATCAGACTTAATTCAGAGGAGAGAGGGTTTGATGTGGTCCTTTTTTTCAACTTCCCAAGAAATGTCAGACACTGTGTCCTCTAAAAATGGTTCTTAGTTGCAGCAGAAAAATACAGATGAAACACTTTGCCTTGCCAAACAAACAAACCGACAAAAAATAATTTGCAGTTGAACTGTGTGGATTTCCAGTTAGTGTCCCTTCCTCATTCACACACTTTTTTAAAGTCAGTGTGAATTTAAATCCAGCTTCTCACATTTTTTATTTGTTCATTATAGTTACAGTATAAGTACTGCTGCTGGAAGAAATAATGTTTATTAAAATAGCAGACAGCATAAACCGAATAATTAGGGTGATGCCTGCAATCTCTCACATATTCTGCAAGAATATTCCTGCACGGAAACAAGGATTTGTCTGTTCAACACTGAACTCCAAGGCAGAGTATTATGAAATCTTTTGGTCGGAGTGCCATCAAATTTGGTGAGCACATTTGTGTTCCTCAGAGGATGAGGACTGTCAGTTTTGGTGCTATCATGACCTTTCATTTAGTGCCACCCACAGACTAAAATGTCAGCTTTGCACACAAGATATCTCAAGATGCAGTAATGAATTTGCCACTGTATTTGTTGAGTGCATCACACTTCCAAAAAGAAGATTTCTCTTAATTTTGCTGAGCCCCTCACCTTTTCTGTAGCAGGAAAAGTGAATAAACACATAGATTAAAGAAAACAACTCACAGTCGCTATTTACAGTAACCAGACATGTTCATCATCTTTAATTGTCCTCTCCAAATACTCGACCGTTGTCATTCGGTGTAATTGCAGTGTGTTTTCTAAATGCTGCACATTTCTGGATTGTGTTGTGTTTGAATTTGTAGTATGTTTTCTTTTTTTTTTTTTTTTTACTTTTAGGTGTTTCTACTTCACTTGGTAATGACAGTAGAGAGAGTCAGCAGAGGCAGGAGAAAGAGGGAATGACATGCAGCAAAGGGCCTTGACCCGATCTGAACCCAGGCTTCTTCGGTAAGGACTCAACCTTGATATGTGGTACGCGCTCTACTACCTGAGCTACCAGGGCATCCTAAATGCTGTACATGTGTTGTCAAATTGACGAAGATGTTTTGTTAATTTGCTTGTGTACCCTCTATTTCCATGTGTGTCGAGCTCTCAGGGCCACCGTACATCAAATTCAAACCACCACAGTGTTTTGGGTCTTTGCAACAATGAAAGATGTCAAGAAGTTTGCAGTTGCCTTTAACTTCTTTATGCCTCTTCCTTGATCATCTGGATGTGGTGCTAGTTACCAAAAGAAGTCATGTGTAGACTGGTCAGGGTGAAGCGTATACTTCGGCCTCTCTCTCTGCCAAGACACAGCAACCATTTATGCCAGTGTGAATGCCTGATCTGACACGGCGACCATTGCGACAGACAGAAATATCATGTGGTCTGATCTTTCCCCCTGTAGGAGAGAGAACATCTTCCATGCTTTGGGAACGAGGTTCAGTGACAACAAATGTATTGCAGCCGTCTGACTGCATGAGGAAGTATCTCAAACTCATTGCTATAAAATAACAGAGTGGGCAGAGTGCAGCTTGGCATGGAATGAACAATTTCCTGCTGGAGCACTCAGAAACAGACGGTGGGTTTGCAGACACTGATACAGTGATGCACGTCTTGTAATGACACTAGATGCTGTTAGGATAGGTGCATAGTAGCTGTGAGTGCCTGGAAGGGATCAGATTATGTTACAGACTTTGAGAGGCTTTATGGATTGACAGTGGCCTATTGATTGTAATCCTGTCTGTTGGAATGGACTCATGAACTGCATTTTAACCCTCCTTAACCTGGATACATGCACACGCGTGTATTTAAACTACATATGGAGAGATGTCTGTGGGGAGTATTGTTCTGGTGAAGATGTGGATTCTGCTGGGTTTCCCAGTGCAGCAGTGAGGAATGGAGCAACACTGTGGTATCGGACGAATCCAAATTTCCTGTTTAGGTAGCTCGATTGATTATCATGTCTTTTGTGAAGAGGAATCATTGCCTCTTTCCTGCTCATTTTCAAGCGTGAGCACATGATTGGCATTGCGAGACATTTCACCTGGAAAAGCTAAAAAGCCTCCATCGAACAAATCTATCAAATCATCGATGAAGCTGTTCATTATGGCAGTATGCTGGATTGTGATGGATTACCTGTTCAGCAGACGCTTCTGTCGGCTCTCCGGCTTTACTTAGCTAGCCCACTGTCTGTGAAAATGTGGCATTATAATTTGTGTCAATTACAGGCTGTGTAAGGCAGGGAGGTCACAGGCAGTGCTGTGCCAGAGGCTTCCATAGGAGGAAATGTTGCATCAGTGTCATCGCAGTTCCTACTGCTTACCAATAAGAGCTTGATAAAGGCCATATATCACTTAATGAACCCTTTAAAAGCCTCTACAGAACCAAACTTTTCAGATCGACATGTTGCCCTTCACGTTGCACCAGTTAATCATCATGCCCGTCGCGCATCCACTCAGAAATCTTTACTCCACTAATTCCCAGCTGTTGACAATTAGCATCCTCCCAGTGCAAAATAAAAGCTATCTACGCTCATGTAAATTATGAGAAAACTGTTCATATCAGTGTGACTTTCATTTCACATAGCTGAACATTTGCCAAGAGATACATCCATTTAGACTGAAAAACAATGTCCTCTCGCTGATAATATTTCTGATGTTTGGAGCCCAACACTCCAGAATTAGGGTGAGATAAAGCACCAAATGCAATGAATGTACAGGAGTTTGTCTCAATGACACTGGTGCAGGCACAACTTGGAGAGAGGCACAAGGACAACAGCACTTCACATACAACGAAAAAGGACAGTGCAACAAATTAAATGGATATGGCTGCTTATTCTGAATATACAGCATATATCTACATGAAACATAGTTTCTGTCGTCTGCATCTTTGCAATGTGAAATACAATATGGCTGCAGCTGTAGTGGGTAATCAAATGTTTGGCCAATAGCATATTGATCTGCTGAAGAATAGGGAACTTCAATCTGTTAGCAGGGCTGGAGAGCTACCTTTGTGTGGCTGGAAGAGATCCAGGTCAGGTCTGAGGTACTATGGGAAGATGCCATATCATTGCAGCAATCTACTGTATGTTTGCCAGATTCTGCACCCATGGATACGGCAGAAGAGTTGACAAATAGTTGTACTGGAAATCACCAATACTGCAACATCAACACTAATACAGGGGAAATATTTTCAAGGAGATAGGAAATGTTTTAATATGTCAGTATATATCCAATTAAATAAGGAATAAAGACTTTTTCCTAAGGAATAAACCTAATTGTGGCAGTCATGGCGAGGTTGAATGTTGGTGATATGAGACTAGATATTGTCTGGGATTTTGGATATCATAATATCGTGATCTGACATAAGTGTTTTCCTAGTTTTAAAGGCAGAAACACAGTAAACAGGTGCCATTTTCTGAACTTATCACACTGTTGCAGCTGTTATGTTATTTGCCTTGACCTGTTTGACCATCAAATATTACCATCATATTACTAATGATTGTTTAGCAAAAATCTCTTGTGTTAAATATCTTATGAAAACACTAGTAGTCATCCTTACAATGTTGTGACAATGATGTTATTGAGATATTTGGTCAAACATATTGTGATATTTGATTTTGTCCATACTACCCAGCCCTAGATAGGAGTGTTACACACATGCACTATATATATATATATATATATATATATATATATATACATATATATGTGAGTGCTCTTGTCTTGCAGCGAGACTTGACAGACCTACAAGTCTAAAGACAGTGTTAGTTTTGTTTGTAGCTGTCATAGATGATATGTTTTTGTCAATGTCAATGTCAGTGTCAACTTTATTTATAGAGCACATTTAAAACAACCTCAGCTGACTCAACCTCAGTGCTGTACAGGCTCAACAAAACATGGCAAAAACAAACAAAAGCAAACGCAAACTATGAATAAATACAGAACTAAATAATAACAGGTAAATGAAGAACAGCAGCACAATAGAACCATGTTGATCATTGCTATTAATAAAATTTTAAATGGTATTTTGTAACACTGGCTAATTTATATTCTGTCATCTGGATCATTTGCCCATCCTGCTTTGTGGAATACCCACCTGGTGCACTGACAAACTGGCAAACATAATCCACAAAGGAGATCATTGTAATCTACTCGACAGGTGTTTGGCAGTAGGTTGTGCACATTATGGAGAAATACCAAAGCTGTACTTTAGCAATATGAACACACTGATTAACATGATCCAAGATGCTTTTCGCCTTTGAAACTCTTTCAAAACCATGTGCCCTGTTGAACCAGTCTGACATTGTGACCCAATGTTGATGCTAGATGTGACACAACACCATCTATTTTGTGGAATTTGAAGGTTCACAAGCAAATACACATGAGATTCAGATTCAGTCAGATTTATTTACTCTACGCCCAAACATCATGGTATGGAGAACAAACTTAAAACAAAACAGGATTGATCAGTGCTCAAAAGCTCATTTACATATTATCCCTGGTTTATCTGTCTGCAATAATGATATGGGTTTAAACACAGACAGATGGTTTACAAAGTATTTTGGCAGGTACTCCTTTCTCTAATCTCCACAATGCTTGTGTTTCTACATTCAAACAAAACATGGTATTCATCCCCGCAGACAGTTGCCATTACATAAATTACAAAACCTTTTATTCCTTTCCAGACCTTTATTATCTGCTGTGTTGTCTCTGAATCACGTACATGCACTCAGTTGTGCATGTCCTCATATGCACGCTTTCTCTTGCTCCTCTTGTAGAGATTCTGAGCCTTTCCAAATCGAGGAAAGCACATTCAAATCCACTCAGTTGGTGGTATGACTGTGCATCGTGCTGGCAGGATGCAGCACTTGTGGGTTTGAGAGCGGGAGTCCCTGGAAGGACTTGAAAGGGAACCTGCACTCGCTGCTAACCTGGACGACCCCGGTGACATCGATGCAGCAACACAGATCAAACGGGCCAGATTGTGGTGTTTATAATGCAGTTAAAGGCGGTCAAAATTGCTCCTTTGGCAAAAACCCAAGCTTTTGTCTCCTACAAGTTCGTGCTTTTGAATTTGCTTGATTCAACCGTCTGTCGATCACGCTGGCAGGCAGGAAACTGATGTGCTTGACATATTGAGGAGACTCACCCCGAGAGGGAAGCAGGCTTGTTTTTGCTACCAGAAATAACACCTGTGAAATACCCTCTCTCTCTCTCTCTCTCTCTCTCTCTCTCTCTCTCTCTCTCTCACACACACACACACACACACACACACACACACACACTCACACAAATATGCACTCGTATGAATTGCAAATTAAAGCAATTATACAGCAAAACACTTTGGTTATTTGGAGTATTGCTTTTCCCCAGCTGTCAGGTAATCCTATGAATTGGTCTCAGCTGTTCCTTCTTCTTCTCTGGGGGAGCGTTTTCCTTCTCCGAGGCTCCCGAGGCTCAAGCTCTCTATAGCTTGTGCTCCATGAAAACACACACACACACACACACACACACACATACACACACTCCAGATGTCTCCTCTACAGCCCAGAGCAGGGAGTGCTCTCATTTCTCCTCTGAACTCAAAGACAACAGATCAGTCTTGGCAGACTTAATCAGAACCGATCATTTAATCAAGATTTTACATTGTTGATTAATCGTCATCTTTTTTTCATGCATTTATGTAGTACGAGCATGTGAAACAGACAATCCATGGCTAGTGAATTACTTGTGTATGATGTTTAATGGCTTTCTAAAGTAGCTGTGTTGACAATGCAGTCTCTTGCTGTTAAAAAAGAAAATAAAAAGTCTTTTGTCGATGGAATAAATCTATACCTTTATCCTCCTGTACAGTGAAGTGTATTTCTTCAGCCTCACAGGTGATCACACTGTGAGAAATGTTCGAGCCAGTTCTTGTGTTACTGAAATGTCCAAACCAGTCTGAACAATTTGTCACTTGATGGAGACAGTGTGTGTGTGTGTCTGTGTGTGTTCTTACGTGAGCAGGCACACACTACTCTGTGGTTTGGCAAGGCCATTTTACCTGGCTCTCCATGACATCAAGCAATGGAGAAACAATTCACAATCCCGTTTGTGAATTGAGATATTTTCAGTTATACCATTAAATGTATGACACCCTGCGCTTCCCTTCTGGTTGTGTGTGAGCATTTTTTAAGAAAAAAAGTGGTTTCAAAATTGGTTAGGATTTTAGACTTCATCTGTTTCTCCTTAAGGTTATCATCAATGCCCTTTCAATAATAAAAAGAGAAAAGCCAGACAAATTAAAAATGAATGATATTAAAACAAGTGCATAAATAAGTAAATAAATAATAAATTAGTAGGCAGAGATTACAGACAGAGGTTGATTTTGTTCAAAGATATCAAATAATTCAAAAATTGACAATAAAGAAAATCAAAACTCCAACGAGGAACCTATAACACTGAAACACAACACAACACAAGACACACAAGCCCTGTCAGAGAGCCTGGGGCTGTCAGCATACTAAAACAGAAACTAATAAGTTCAATAAAATATGCAAAACAAAAATAAAAAAAAAAAAGAATAAAAAATGACATTAATGCAGTTAAGTAAATTAAATAGTTTTTCAGATGTTTTGTTTTTTTTTTTTTTTTTTTCCTAAAAAATCTTCTGAGTCCGTATTGCTTATAGTTTTAGGTGGGGCATTCCATAATTTTGGAGCTTAGTTTAAAAAGGGTTAGGGTTAGGGTTAAAAAAAAAAAAAAAAAGCCGCACCTTTTTCCATTTTTTGGGATTGCTAATGTTAAAACCCCCAGCAGTGGAAGATTAAAGAGTTCATGAAGGATTATGAAATGCCAGAGTCTGCCACGTAGGCCGGTCCATTAACCCTATAAAACCATTTGTATCATATATGATACACGTTATCAAATAACACATTCCGTTTTCAGTTTAATCAATACTTGACCAAAATACTGTTTTGTTACCATTTTGTTATAGGACTAAATAAAGGCTTCAATTTCAAAAAATTTGAATTTTCTGCCAATTCTTTCATTGTTCAGGCTTTATAGGGTTAAGAGCTTTATAAACAAGTAAAAGAGCCTTAGAAACTCTTCTTAAAGACACTGGAAGCCAAAATGGGACTCATACCAGGGCATAATCTAAGGGGGTAATATTGTTGTGCAGAAATGAGAGGCGTTGGAGGCATGGTCGTTGTTCCTGAACTTCGTAATAAAACTTTTAATTTTAAATGGTTTTACAGGCAGATGCATCTCCTGCAGACTATGCGTCTCCTATTTCACAGGCAGTGTTTGTGATGTGGCGCCTCCATGGGAAGGTGTTGAGTCCATTTTCCTGCATGTCTCACGTCAGCAACACCCTGAGTTCTGGCTCAGTCACAAGCAGAGTGACAGCCTGGTTTCTCTTGTCCGGTGCCTCTCCTTCTCTCTCTCTCTCTCTCCCTCCCTCTCTCTCTTTCAGTGGTGGATCCAGGGAGTGACATGGGTTGGGTGGCAGATGCCATCCTAAAAACACCCCTTGCCACCCCAAATCTCCCAGCCTATCCTTAGAAAATCTAATTTAAAAAGAGGCCACTGACTTACTGTGAGACAGAAAAAAAAAGAGTTCAGTGCAGTATTTTGGCCACTGGGGGCAGCACCAACCACTTGTCTAATAGAGCAGAATTTATGGTGGTCAAAGGGGCTGAATGGTTCAAAATGATGACTAAACGTGAATCAAAATGTGGATTAGTAACTACAATACTGTACTGTTATTGTCACACAGCCCGACATTTATAATGAACACATAATTATAAACACACACAAAATTGATAGTTGTAAAATTGTGGCAATTCCAGAAGGCATTACCAGAGGAAGAATGTATTTTTCCCTTTGAAATGGTTCCTTATTCTTATGGTGTGTCCATTGTACTGATTTCAGGACCAAATTAAAGACTTCTCTTGACTGTCAGAATACATCTGCTACAATTACGTGTTTTGTCTGTTATCTTTCTTTCAAGGTTGCTTAAACAGACCCCCCAGTGCTAAATTTAAATGCAGCTGTCATGTGCTATGTGTTGATGCAGACAAACAGCCAGCTCCAACTTCTTGGTCTGCTCCTCAGTCTCCGTTCACTTCTGAATGCCTGTAAGACTTGAGGTATTGGAGAGGATGTAAGGGAATTTTGTCCATATAGGCTATTTGAGGAGACAGACCTCATTGTGCAATATTTCCCATGTTTCATCTCAGGAAGAGTGAAAGAGTGAGCACGAGACAAAGCAATCATAAGGGTATTGAGGGGATTGGCTATTGAGTGGAGTAGAGGAAAACATTAAGCTAATGGATGAAGCCAGTGGGCTGTCCTTCAAACCCCACACCCTCCAAAGCCCATCTACAACCTCGGTGCACTAATGCACCATCCATCCTGAGCTCATCCTGGACAATTGCTGCTCTTCCAAAGAGATTCAATGGGATGTTTTTTTATGGGCGCACTTTCAAAAGAGAATACTCCTCTGAAGAGGCTTGAGGTCTGAGGAGGATTCATCTTGGCCATGGATTGAAACCCTGATTGAAGAAAAAGAAAGACAGACCCATTCTCAAGATTCAAAATCCTGGCCCAGTCACTTTGTGGTCACGTAACTCTGAAGAGGCCTTTGTCAAAAAGTAGTTTAGAATGACATCAGAGTTCTTCAATCATGTAGTTCAGTCAACCATTAGATCCTGATTCCTGTTAGTTTTTGAGAATTGACTGAACATATTGCACCAGTGGATACCATAAAAGAGATTCAACGCCTATTTAATACATTTATTCAATGTGGAGGGAGAGGACAGAAAACTTTCCCCACAGTAAAGACACAGACATGGACTGCATCATGGGACATTTTTTTTTTTTTTTTTGTAATTTTATTTAACCTTTATTTAACCATGAAAGGCTCATTGAGATTAAAACTCATTTTTATTGGAGCATCCTGCCCGAGACAGGCAGCAGCACAAATAACAGGGCTGCAGACATACAAGAATATTTAATAAGTTACAAAAAAAATAAGACATAAATTACAGAATGATGAAATATCAAAACTATTCATCAGCCATCATCACCAGTAATCGACATCATAGATCATTATAAATTAGTTACAACATCTGCAGCCAGATGTGCCTGCCTCCAAATCATTATCAAATCAATCAATCAAATCAATGTAATTTGAGAAAATGAAGTGTGGCAGTAGAAGCTAATTTGGATCCATGATCTGCGCAGAGTTATTGATTATCTGGTTGTTTTTTGCAGCTTCCTTATAGGATTACAGCTGGACTGAAGTAGGTTCACCTTGATTCGAGGTGGATTGACAGTTTGTATTACAGCTATGTTCCTTATGAATTGTGGGTGCAAGTATCATTTGCATACAGACTTTGACGTCATACTTGTATTGCTGATCTTATTTGATGGCGGGTCCTTCTTCCATCCTGTAGCATCTATTTTTATCTCCAGCAGTTAACCCGATTGGGCGGTGGATGGGGAAAGGATAACATCTGCATTGACAGAGTGAAACAGGATTCTGAATCAGTGATAATGCCGGTTAATTGTTATTGATGATGGGTAGAGGACATAGTTTTCCTATGGTCTAATGTGAATAATAAGCAAAGCCAGACTGAGACCAAATCACCAGAAAAGACTGCTTTCATTTCCAAACGTGGATAAGGGCTGGCATCTCTTTTTGTCAACTTTCCAAGGCCACTTTTCTCGTCCAGCTGGCATGCAGTCGCTGTGGGAGTCAGACCTGTTGACCTTTTAGACTGATGCTTGGCTCTTAATGAGCACTTCACGCTTAAGAGTCAAAGGTTGCAGGTGCAGTGGACTGCAAGAAATTCTGCATCTTATTGCTGGTGAGTAAATTACAAGAAGAAGCCAGGTCAGGAAAAGAGTGGATACTTAGTCACTTATTCCCTGCTAGCCCCTGTAAGTGCTCTTTAGAAGTCGTGACAGAGGTATTGGCAGAGCTGATCTTAGACTCACACGCCCCCAGGGGACTATAATCATAATGAACTCCATGCAGTGGGGAATTGGGCCAACAGACCCTGTAGCAGTCTATCACATCCATATTATTACTGCGACGCTGGGCAGCCGACAGACAACATGGGCCGACGTTAGGGCAAAACAACACAGGAAACTCCCTCACCTCAGCCACTTATTACCAGATGGGAGGAAGATCAATACAGAGAGGATCAGTTAGTGAGATTTATGATAGCAGGAGCAAGACAGATTTACACTGAGGGAGACAATATTTTGAGTGAATTTTTTTTTTTTTTTTTCATTTCATCAGTATATAGTATCTCAAAGACTCTAAAAGCTGTTTCTATGCATTCTCTAAGGTGGAGAAAGTTACTACTACTTCTACTACTACTATTATTAATTATTATCATATCATTTTATGCTTACAGTAAGATTATGCTTATTTTTCGTGATAAAATATTGACCAATTTTTCATCTAAGCAATGTGTGGATTTATTATGTCTGCATAAACTCCATAATTTTTCCCATTCCAGCCCCTGTGGTCAGTCATGACCACCTGCAGGAAGTTTTCTCAGTACACAACACGTAATGCCATTTCACATATTAGGTAAACAAAGAAGAAAAGTCGTGCTCTGCAGACTATTTGGATGGTGGTGGGTGCAGTGCAGCATGGCAGAGACAGCTCTGCAGGACTGGCTTCACCATCTTTGCCGTCAGCCATCCAAAAATCTTTGGAAAGTCTCTGGAAAACAGAAAACAGCAGAGCAACAAGCAGCCAAATCAATCAAAACAACATATCGGCATTGCACTCACTCATTTGAAAGTAGGGGGACAAACACTTACAGTAACTAACTAATTTTACGGTAGCCATGGTTACTGTGCTTAACCCGGTGTCAGATAGTGGCTAAATTGAATGACTACATAAATCTGGACTAACTTATGCTCAGCACCATAAGAAATAGAGCCTGTTACATTCAGCTATCATTGCAAGCTTACACACTCACTTTCATTGCAGAATATTTTTTTTTAAGAAACTGCCAGTCTGAAGGGACAAATTACCAAATGCACAAAAATCTTCAGACAGATGCCCTCAGTTGTTAATTCAAAGATGTATGTGAAATATGTTGTTTGCACATAATGTCTTACTTCCAAAAAAAAGAAAGAAAGAAAATGAAAAGAACGAAAGACCAAGGGCATCTGTCTGAAGACTTTTTTGTGTGTGGTTATTTGTGATTTATGGACTTTGTATTAATATATTTTAGTATCACACACACAGCTCGGCTGCTTGAAAAGTCTGCATACAAATAGCGTGCGGTAGATGACCTCACATTGTTGTGGCTCTCTCTTTTCAATCTCTGTGTGGAGAGTGGCAGATTCTTTTTGTGTGTAAGCATTGTTTATACATGTGGACCCAGTTCCACCATGGATGCCAGGTGAGAGGAGCGTCTGTTCATACCCCATTTTCCCCATCCTGAATTTTTCATAAGGGGCCCCAGATTTCACTGAGACAAAAAAAATAATGGTTTTATAATGATTCAGATTTTTTGATTTTTTGATTTTTTGATTTTTTTTTTTTTAGCTTTTCAGTGTCTTTTATCACCCATCAGCATCGCATTTTATCTGTTTTGGCCTTTGTGTGGATGCATGTGCAGCAGCCAGATTGGTACATATGGGTATTTTTAGAGGATTATACAGACAAACTCTTGTTTCAGCTGGAGCCGTGCAGGTTACCCACTCCGCCTGCCCCGCAGAGTTGTCCTCGTTTTCGGGGTCACGCTGGTACCACCCTAGAGCTCCATAGTATTGTGAGCATTTTCCTATTTTTAAGAGAGCCATTTATAGTGGTGTGCTTCACTGTGTTGCAGTAAACAATTTGCCTTGGCCTTACGGAGCAGGAGGCTGCTGAGCTTGTGTTGAGCTTTAAACTATCTTAGAGATGGGTTTCACTAGCTCACATGTTGACGTGCCTCAACTGAAAGACTTTCACATTTAAAAAAAAAAAAATCTGATTATAAACACAACAAACATCTAATAGAAAAGTGAAAATGAAAATAGAAAAGATACCAAGCATATCCAAATTAAACACTGAGATCTTGAGTTATCTTAACTTTTCTCCCTCTTTAGGGTCTCCATATTTATGCACTATTTAATCAAATATCACATAACTGACTCTGAAACCAAAGTAGTTTATGTGGTGACTATTTTAGAGATACAGTGCCACTTCACTTGATCTTCAATCAGTTTTAGATTTCAGTTAAGTGAAACAAAAGACCTGCAGACACAACTCACTGAATAAATAAATAAATATAATTAGCATGAACCGGCTGAGATTCAATTTTATTCAATTTTATTTGTATAGCATTGTGATGACCCCACCTCCTTTGGCTGTTGAGCTGGCTGCTTGTCTTCGTCTCTGTGTTTTGTGTTGCAGATGCCCAGTAGGTGTGGTCGGGTCATGATCAATTGGGAACCCCTGGGCCCGGCGTTCCCAGTAGTATAAAAGTGAGTCCCACGTGGCTTCACGTGGGACAGAGTGAAGAAAATCTCTGCTCCATGCTCCAATGTTTCAGTTTGCCTCTTTCACCATACAACATTCCACTCACAATGCTCTCATGCATGCACAAACACTAACACTACTGATTGACAGACCTCATAACCTTTTTGGATAGTTTTGTTTTTTGCGTTAACTTACAATGAATTGAATCCTGTTTTGCTTTAACTCCTTGTGTCACCGTGGTCTTGAGCCGGCCATGACAAGCATCAAATAATAACAAAAGTTATCTCACGGTGTTTTATGGAGATGCAACAGATTTTGGCTCATGGATTAAAATCTCGACCGTGAGCAAGCAGATGGCAACAGCAGTGGCAAGGCAAAAAAAAAAAAAAAAAAAAAAAAAAAAGATTATTTTGATTATGATTGGCTAATACACCTATTCTTGTGTTTCTCAGCTCTCTGATCTCCTCTGGTGCAAGTGATGTCTGTCTGTAGGCAACTGAGATTCCTTTTGAATTCAGAAATGTAACTTGTTCCTGCGTGATAGATAGCAGAAAGCTCTGACTGTAATAACGGTCACCTTCATCTTTATTTCCTGCTGACTTAGGAGGTCCTCAATGTTGCTCATTAGACACCTCTCTAAGCCTGTGGACAAAAGAGCCACAACATCCTGTTTGGACACAAATATCTGCAGAATTCCCACACCATGTTTGCACTGCACAGCAGAGACAAACTTTTCAAAATCCTCTCCACCAAGCCATGGCAGTATAACACACACAAAGCTTTGTTCCATCTGTCTCTGGTTGGTTTCTTGTTGGTAAAGTGAGGTGTCTACTCGCCCCCCTTGACCTTTCACCATTTCCTGTACCCTCATGTTTTTCCCAATCATCAAGGCTTGTGGGTTTCTCAGATTATCCCACCACTGATACCAGCCTGCTAAATTAGGGACAGCTTTTTTAGCAAAAGACATCTGAATTTGTCTTGGATACTGCATTTTTGTCAGTTGGATGAAAACAAGCCAAGAAAATGTGGACTGGATGATAAAAGACTGTTTGAAAAAAACACAGGAAAAGTTTATTTGGTTTCATAATCTCTTTCCAATGTTACAAAATCGGGGTTAATCAAGAGTCAGATTCAGATCTATCAAATCACTCAGTCATCAAACACAGACCCTGTTCACACTGTTATGGTCCATGAAAATTAAGCTTTATTTCTGTTGTCTGGGGCAACAAATCCAGTACATACCAGAGTGTTTTTGGAAAATAGTTTTTACACATAAGAATGCAAAAAACACAGGTCTAAATGAGCATGCACAAAGAGGCTGAGAAATGATTGGAGCTTTTTGTTGGCATCGCTGACTTACAGATGTCCTGATAATGCTTAAATTATTTGTTAAATGAGTTTCCACTGAAAGTGACGAATAAGTTCAAGTTGTTGAAAGTAACACAAAAACACCCCCATGCTGAAAGCTGCAGCTAAGTGAGGTCAACGTCTCCACTGAGTACAAGTACAGCAACTAACTGGATGATATGGGACTGTACAGCATGTGCACTTGATTCTTGCCCTTCAATCATTTCATGACTGATTGTCTGGCTCACAGTATTTATCTGTTTGATCAGGTTTCAGCCTTGCACAATGTCCAGGGGAATTTAAACATTAACCACCTGCTTGTTACTAACATTGTTCCCAGGCTCTCTCCTTCACACAAAACAGAAGTGTTACAATGCTGAGCAGGTGAGCTCAAGGGCAAGCACAGATACACTGGACACAGGACTGATGCAAAAGTAATTATTTGAAGGCAGTGGGGATGGTTTTGCTGAGCCAGGTGAGGTCCAGAGCGCTGGGTGCAGAGCAGAGCAGAGGATCTAAGCAGCAGGGAGCTTTTCTGAGCAGAGTCCAGGGGTGAGCGGGGCAAACGATGCAAGATGAGTGGGAGACAGGGGTCGGAGCAGGCAGGACTGCAAATGAGAGGGAACACAGGTTCAGGTAGGGGTTGCAGGCAAGAAGCAAACGAACAGAATAAAAGCAAGACAGGCTGGAGGCATAGGCTAACTAAGTGAAACTACGATCTGGCAGTGTGTTTGTGGCTGAATTTGATATATACAGGTGTCAGCTGGTGGTGTCCTGCTCTGACTCCGACACACCTGTCTCCACTCAACCACCACACACACAGGGAGAGAGAGCGAGTCACTGGGGGAGGGGCAACAAGTTAGGCAGAAGCAGAATCTGAGGTGGAGGGAGTGTCAGAGGATGCAAATGTGACAGAAAGCCTGGAGGAAGATTTCCAGTTATTATGGAAAAGGCAGGGAGCTAATGAGCTTTGGGCAAAAATATAAGTACTACACTGTGCGATGGTAAATTCAATAAGGGTTTCAGCAAGGCTAGACTGTGAAACTGGAATTGTGTCATTAGGACGGGCTAAACTTGACAAAATAAAGTGGATATATAGACCTTGGCCAGATGAACTAGCTTTAATGTCTCAGGACGGCCAGAAGCATTCCTCCTCTCCTGTGATGTTTGAAATTATGATCATACACTTTTTCTCTTTCTGGTCTGAATCCCTGTTTTTTCAGGTTGGCTCTGAATACCCCCCTCTTCAAGAGACAGCTTGACCTCAACATTTTCTGGCATGTCACGAAGGAATTAGCCTCATGAATACTAGCTCACGCCATGAGGATGTTGTAGAAAGTGGGATAACAAGACCTTACAGAGCAGAGGGTTTGAATTTGATTGGCTCTGAGTTTGTATAATATTTCTCATATGCATCGTGGGAGTAGTCCGCTGTGTTATGTAAGTAATGTTGGAACAGTTTGCCATACTGAAACACACATGTTGGTTACATTGAAGGCATTTTTTCAACTGGTGAACAGTGACTAGTGCTGGATGACACAAAGGTCTTGATTTGTAAGATTTATTGGAGTGTTACTTTTTTTTTTATTATTTCACTGTGAAATAGTTCAGATGATGGGAAATTGCACAGAATATGACTCTTGATGTGATATATAAAAAGGAGTTACTTTGTCCTTCATGAATATTTCAACACTGAAACATTCTTGTCAGTGGTTTGAAAGGTTTCTATTGGTTTTCATCATTTTACTGCCAGCGCACATTACAATGAAAGTGTGCAACACGCCAATGGTAATTTCCTATCATTTTTCAGATAAACTCAAATAGGAATTTTAGTTTTGATGTTTTATTACTGATAGATCATTTTACAACATGTCTAAAAAGAAAAAAAGAATAATCTGTCTGCTCGTCTTGGCCACTGAACAACCTTTCTGCAATCATCTCCCCACCACCTCAGCTCAGTTTGGTCACTTCCCGACAGGAAAGAAGAGTCCATCAGCTCTTATTCCATGCTGTCTGTTCCTGGGAGCTGTCACCAGCCTGTCATCTTCACTGGACTTTCATAGGAACTTTTCAAATCGGATTGTGTTTTAAACTAGAGTTTTTTGGATTGACTCAGCCTTCTACATCCCTGAGTGGTGAACTACCTAGCCTATTAAAACCAGCTCATACATCAAAATCAAAAGCGTAATAGCTACGTTGGTCCACAGTGCAGAATGTTTTGGTTTCACAATAACACCTCTAAAATTATGACACGTCTACATGTTTCTCCCGATTCTTTTCTATTGGTCTGCATCATGTGACAGTATCTTAAGCCAACAAAACCACTTGGTTAAGGTTAGGGAAAGATCATGGTTGACATTAGCAAAGTAACTTTAGTTTTACATGGGGAAACAAGGGAGTCGTGGTTAGGCTAAGGCACCGAAATTACATGGTTAAGGTTAGGGAAAGGTCATGATTGATTTTCATTAACAGGCAAATATCTGCAACATTAATGTTAGCAAGAAACTGGTCTGGCTTCGACCTGAACTGGGTGATCCTGAGTGAAAATCTTGTTGATTGAGCCATCTACCGCCTATTGTAGACTTGGTCGTTCTATACTCCCTGCATCTTCATACAAACATGTACTTTTCATGTCTAGGCGAAAATGCAACACTGACGGTTTCCTCTGGTGGACCAGCGCAGCTATGACATGTTTTGATGTGAGACTGGGCTGCCCATTACCAACAAAACAGTGATGACTATAAACTCTGTCATCCGTAACTGACTAGGTCCGTATTCACATGCACACCAAATGAGTTAAAATTACAACTTAACTTACCTTAACTTACATACAGTATTTCTGGACAACAGCCTCAAAAACTTGCATACAGCACATACAGACAGAGTCTAAGGGTTCACCATATGAAAGACTAATGCTTGAGATGTGGCAAATACACAATAGCTGAAGTTATTTGCTGTTTTGGGCACAGGTAAATATAAGAATAGCTTTGGATAAAAAAATATAACTTCACTCACAATTGAAAAATTCTTTTTTTTTTTTACTTTTTATTATAGAACACAAAACAACATATATTTAACAATATAAAATGTCAACAAAGACAATATATAAACTTACAATAAAACCACACATATCCAACAACATAGAACAAAACATAACAATACATAACCAACGATGCATAACTACAACAAAACAGCACATACAATCACATAAATACGTGCATACCTCTAATTTTTTATACATGAATCCAAAAAAGTAAGCCTTTTAACTCAAGAAAATAAATAAATAAATAAATAAATAAGAAATTCTTTGCATTAGATCAGGAATCAAAGTCACCAGACTTGAAGGAGGTACAAGCATTCATCATCGTGATCTCAGCATCTTTGTTTTCCATTTCAAAGTGCTGCCTGTTCATCAGATCTCATCTATATAATCCTGTTAAAAATTTCTTTCACTTTTCATGCATGGAGGATGTCATTTGCATTTGAAGACATCTCATTTCACAACATTTCATGAAACTATACAGTAGGCTGGAGGATGAATCATCTAATATTCAGAGATGTAGGGAGGGGCTGCTCCCATCAGCCGTTGCTGTGCTGCATGGAGGAAGGTATTTTTGGTTCTCTTGTGCTAGACGCATATAAGACACTGATTCTTGCTTTACAAAGATTCATGGTAAATCCAGTATATCACAAGGCCCTGCATGCTGCAATATTAATTTTGTGATTGTTCCATGAACCACTAGGAGGTGCTATGCATTCTCTGCCATTCTCTACTATGTCCATGGGGTTTTACTGTGAAAAACAACAGGCAAAAAGAAAGCCTGACTCCCTGTGACACATCTGTCTATTTGTTTGCATCCTCTCTGGTGCACACTCACATGGGGGAAAATAAGTAACACACTGACAACTTGTATTCACTTGAGTGCCTTTGCAGTTAAAAGCCAGAGAGCCCAGTATGTGCTAATGGCACTGTTGTATTCACTGGAAGGGGCTTTGGATAAAAGCTTCCACCAGATAGCATGCATCATTGTCCGTGTGGTATCCTGCCTGCTGCAGCCAGCCGTGTAATAAAGGCCTTTTCCTTTAGTGAACTCCAGCTAACAAGCTCATAAAACTTCAGGTGTGTGTGGCGTCGTGCTGGAGCCGCCTGTCCTTTTCCCAGTTTGCGTCTCTTCCAGCCAACAGGTGCTAATGTATGACCACCACTCTTGCACAATGCCCATGTTTGTTAGCAGGGTATACTGGAAGGGTTTCATCGACATGGTGTATATATTTTGAAAAAGTGTGTGATCCAAAATTCATCAAAGCTCATAAGACTTCTTCTTTTAAAAAACAAAATAAAACAGTTTTTCCATTTACTTTGTGAATGGAAGGTAAGATAATTCCTAATTTCAGCAGAAGCCCACTTCCCTTTGATGGTTGCAGTCATTTTTTTGACTTTCACTATTTACACTGAATGTCTACGATGCAATACCAAAATGGATTCCTAACATAACAATTTCATCTGTTCCCTTTGTCTTTGCTGTCTCGGTAGCCACCCACTACACATAAGCGGCCGTGGCTGAAAAATAAAGGGAAAAATAAATGATGGAAGACATAAAGGAAAAAAAAATGTAGCTGTCTAGCTAACTTGGCTCCACCATCCATAATACAGAGCTATACAGACAGCTTGTATGGAGGTGGTGGGCACAGAAGATGACAGATTACGCAGTGCAGCAATAAAGCAGCTTCACTAAAACTCAGAATCAAACTGTAAGGACCAAAAACACAAAGCAGAGGGAGATGAACCGTTCTGTGTTGCTGTATAGATGCTCACCATACAATCCAAACAGTCATTCATTTGTATGGATCCAAAGTATCACACAGTACCATATGTGAGGGGGAAAAAAAGCAGACCCTCTGTCTCTGCTGGCAGTTTGAAGTGGTGAGCCATAGAAGCTGACTGCTCCATACAGAGCATAAAATACCATTATTGATGCTATTCCTAGTATTCATCAAAGTAAGTAATGTGACAGCTATTTTTTTTCTTGTAAATGAAAGTGACAGCAACTACAGAAAGCAGAAAAAAAACTACAAGAACTCTCCTTCTGTCATCTTTTATTATGATTACTGCTTAAAGATTTATACCTCCCAGCAATGATTTTTCTAAAAAGTTGCAATTGGGGGGGTGGGGGCGGGAATAAGTCATATTGTGGACAATGGTTTGCTGAAAAAAAGAGACACTCCTGGCACAGGTCTGTGAGGTAAATATGTTTACTTGATGAGAGAAAATAACCCCAAAGATTTTGCTGCTCTGCCCTTGAGTGTTGGATTCAGTGAGCGCACAGGTACAGCCACTCATGCAATCCTCTTGATCAATTATGCTCCGGTCCTCTGTGTTCACCTGCGCACACACAGCCTTATCCATAAATACTCCCTCTTAACCTTTCGACCCCGCTGTCTCACTCCCGTTTTCTCTGTGATGAGCGTTGTGTATCCATTTTGGCTGCAGTCAGGACCGGCTCAACCAACAAACAAGACATCCATAACAGTGCATCTGCGATAAGTGGCAGTCCATTTCCTTCCACATTAGGGCAAGGCCAAAGGGAAACGTTTTTTCCGCCTCTCATTGCGCACAACAGCATATCCATCTTTAATCTAACCCGGTGACTCAATCAATTATGCATGCAAGCTGAGCGCCCCTTTCTTACTCAAGTACATCAGAGCATCCTAGCTGGAATGGTGAGGCGCCCGGTTGTTTGGGTGTAATGGCAGGGTGTTGTCCTCATGGATTATTTCGGTTATGCTTGTGTCAGAGTCCCACTTCTTGGAACAAGTATTACATTAAAACGAGTTGTGACCCAACTTTGGACTTTAAAAGGTCATCTGACAATTTGGTCAGACATTAAGCGTTGTAAATAAACCATTACTGATATCCAAACAGTAGATTTTGGAAATATTTATTTTAGCTTTTCAAGTAACAAGAAAAAAAAAAAAAAAGGTTTCATGCTACAATTTTCTAGATGGAAGTTCTATTTATGGAGCACATTTCATACATACAATTCATAATACAATGTGCTTTACACATAAGATCATCATAAGATCAGATCAACAGATCCAGTAAAAACAGTGAGAAATAAAGACAATAATAGAACTTTATGCCCTTATACTTAAAAATGACTGTACTTCAGCACATCTACACCTATTGAGGAAACCCTGATAGTGGCACAAACAACAAGTTAAATAATTAGATATAAAGCAAACGCTTACAGAGTAATAAAAAATGAGATAGAAGTGCAAAAAACGAAATATAAATATATTAAAAGTAAAAATGCGAGTTGCAAAAACTGATTGCTGAGGGAGCACCTTCACCCTGAGCTCTAACTAGCCAACCTGCTCAACCGATCTCTGTTTGTATCGGTGTCATTCAGTCGTAGCAAGAGATATTTTACTTATTAACATACCCAGTGATTTGGGGAGGCAGCTGTACTGTAATTGTGGAGGATGTGCGGAAGAAAGTAATTAGATCATTGCAACGCAGTGTTTTGCCTGGAGCTGTCTGTTTTCCATCAATTTTTCTAAATGGGTTGTCGGATCCTCCCTTCTTCGGCTGTAAAGAAGTCCAATTATGTTTTGTGTATGATAATTCTCTGAACACTGAATGATGGCTATTTGATATGCATTAGATGCGCACACATTGCCCATGGGGCGCTTTTGACTTGAGTAAATAAAGCATTGTTTAAATTAAGCTCTGTAAAGCAAACACCTAGATGATGACTTCATTCAAGTGGCTGACTGTCTACACCATTCTTTTTTGGGCTGTAAAACATAGAAAATATCCATTTTTTGGATTTCCAAAGAGGCAGGTTTGACCCTCACAGTCAAAATATCTACATGTTGTCTCTTGTAGAGGACTTGGGGTTAGTTTCTCTGTTTCCCGTGTTTTTGTTCGAGAGGAATTTCTTGGTGCTTTGATGTTGCAACATCCAGACTGCTGACCGCATCCTGCCTGTTGTGATGTTCCCCCATCAGGATCCTTTGAAACACGGGGTTTCCATTACAGGAAGGGGTCCTATCAAATATTAAATTGTGCTAAAATGCACTGTTGGGCTGCTGCCATGGAAATATGGACTGTCATTCGTATTGTAAACACTATCTAGTTCTGATATCTTGGTGACTGTCTTGCAACAAAGGGGTGGGGAGGTGGTTCTCATATGCACAGCTAATGTTTTTTCCTTTCATTATTATCTGGCTTTAGACGTGTTGAAGAAATGTGCATATGATTCTGATGCAATAGTCCTGACTAAGTAAACAAATGAAAAAAGGCTCACTCAAAGCTTTCGGCTGAATCCTCCTCCTACCGTGCTTCTCTGTGTTCAAATTAGGAGCTGAACCCGACTCCTGCCACTGTCTCCGGTGGTCTCAGATGTTGCCTCTGTTTCACTCTGTCACTTCATGTCTAATTAATTAACTCTGCCAGATCTTTTAAAAGCCCTTAGCCACAGAAGTAGGTTACCTTGGTAGCCACCACTCAAACTACATTTCTTCTTCTCGTGTGAACAGGAGACGCTGTTGAAGTCAAGCAGATAAATGTCTCCACAGACTATCGTCATGCACTGTCCTCACACCTTTTACATGTAGCATTTCAAACTGATCTTCAAAACTGATTTTCTCTGTATTTCTGCCAACAGCTAAGCATTGGCTTCACGGCATCGCTGATGTTTTTGTCAGCATGATTTCCAGAGTCACTAGTCCTAAATGCATCATACATCTATATCTATATCTATATCTATATCTATATTTATATCTATATCTATATCTACATATATACATGAACAATGTGAGACTACAATACATGAAAAGAGCATATGTACTTATTGTGACTGCTGATAGTGAATGAATTCAGAAATCTGGCTTGATTAAATGCATATTTAGATATTCTTTCTAAATTTCTCGATTGCAAACAAAACAAAACATCTAAAAAGCGGCTCACTGTCTCATTATCACTTTAATTTTCATCTTTGGTCCATTCTGTCTGACTTGCGACTTTGATTAATGCAGGATGATGAATGCATCTAGTGGCTTTTGATTTTTCACAATGCTGATCCATTTTCAAAATACAAAAGAAAGCTTTTCAAAAGCTTACAGCCTTCAAATGTGTAAAAATCCAGGCCAAGCCAGGTAAAACTAGATTTCATACAGGGAGGGGAAGCGAAAGGGATAAGTTATTGATTTCCTAGGCAACAATGTTCATCTGTCAAACCTTGAAGAAAAGAGGAAAATTTAAACAAATATGGATTACTGTTAGGGGATAAAAAAAAAAAAATCAACACAGTATTATATTGATACATTGATGCCAAGTATTAATATTAACTATTCTTGGAATAGTGTTACATTATTGTATATATGTGTATACATTATTTTCATCTGAGTGTGGTCTTAAGTAGGTCCAGTCCTGTTCCATTTTGGTCTGAAGAGTAACCACACCTTAAATTTAGCCTCTTAAATTATTCATAACTGTTTACTTGGGAGTATAATTGCTTTTGGCACTTTGTTGCCCTAAGGATATTATTTCAATTTTTGTCTGCATTTGAAAGAGGCAAAAATAGATAAAGCAGAAGATATTTTAGTATCAGACTTACTGTGTTGCATAATATCAAAGAGAAAACATGACCTCAGACACAGTTTTGATCCTGTAAGTTTTAGGACAGAACTATTTGTAATCACAGAGAAAAGCTTGCATTATGCCTAAATATGTATTCCTTTCTAAGATTTGTACATTTTCCAGTTGAGACAGGCATTTAAAGTGAATTTTTGTTTGTAAAAACCCCCGAAACCAAATATAAATCCACAAAGTTTGCTCCACACCTAGTGTCAGTGGAGAAGCTCGTCATGGTGCAATTTGATGAATCACAGATTTGCGACTCGGCCTGTGACTTTGGGATGCTTTGCGATGAAGCTGGTTGTCTCCACAAATATTGACTTCAGAGTCTTAACCGAGAGAAATGTCTTGTACAAATCCTTGGATTGAGTCCTATTTCTTTTCAGGATTACAATTATTGTGGTGGGCCTATGATTGTGATGATATTTTATCAGGAGTTCACAGGAGTGTAGCCTGCAAAGCTTGTATTTATGTTACCCTTATCTTCTGTCTAACAGTCTGTTCCTAACAATCTGATTATTTTGGAGGACATTTCTGCTTTATTAGACAGTCACAGAGGAGAGAGACAGGAAGGACAGGGCAGAGTGAAGGGATGACATGCAGCAAAGGGTCTCGGCAGGATTTGAACCCAGGCTTCTGTGGCTTAGCCTCAGTATGACGTGGTATGTGCTCTGTGACTCTGTGACTTTTTTTTTTTTTTTTTTTTTTTTTTTTTAATACGTAGCTCTGTGCTCACCGTGGGAGATAAATTAGGTACATTGCTTGCTGTGCTCATAAGACTCACACAATTCCATCCCTATGACTTCATCAGGGCCATAAATAGGCAGAAACCTGTGACACATTTAATTAAATTCAAAAGCTCAAGCTGTCACCCATTGTGCTCAGCCCTCCCTGCCTTGGTTCTAATGGATGCTTGTGGTCCATAATGAGTGGGTGCCAGATCCACTGTGTCAGCTCATAGGAGTGATGCTGAATAATGGGCCTTGTCAAATCTGCTGAAAAATCTAGATCTCGGGACAAGGACACTGCTTTTGTCAGTAGGAAATCCTGTAAGAAAACCTCTCTCAGATTAACTACAATCAGCAACTGAAAAAATACATGTACACATATAGATATACATGTAACAGGGATAAGCCAAACTAAGAAATGCCATATCCATCAGACTCAGTCTATTGATTTGGTAGAGATGAAACTGTTTTGGTGATCTTCTCATTTATAGGGAAACAACACCAGTTGGCAGGCAGCATCTGGATAAAATCACACCAACCGTGCTCAGTCAGGAGATAAGCCACAGGCCATACAATGAACTACATTATGTGACAAAGTCCAGCTGTGCTCCAGAAGCAGTGCTGTGCCAGATTACTCTGCGTACTTAATCTTTGCTTTGTCATAATGTTCTGTGGTGATGGGCAGGTAGATAAGAGATTACCATTTGGCGGCAGTCTATCGGATTTCAGTGTGAGTATAGAAATCCAATTACCACTTCATTCTATATCATTCAGGGGTGCATGCATGTGTGTGTGTGTGTGAGATAAGCTACTCCAGAGGAGAGACATGATGAGAGCATTCTTCAAGGGGACTAACACTCAATTTAAAGCTAAAATATGCAGCTCATTCACATTTAATCGTCTATAAATGAATCCGATATAAAATATAATATACATAATAAGCATATGTAAGTTTTGTGATCCTGTGTATTCATTTTTCAGTTATATTTGGGACATTTTGGGGTGTGAGTAATTTGTTTATGCATGTGTTTTACAGGCGCGGTCAGCTGTCAGCCAAAGCACTTCTCTGCGTAAGTGTGCAGACAAGGCCCATTGAAAATACTTTGAAAGTTCAACATTTTTTTTCTCACTGCAATTTTTAATGCAAGTCATTAGCTAATGACACGAGCTAATGTCATAGGGAGCATTTTCTGCTTGGAGCACATCGAAATAGCACTATTTTCAAGCTTTCGAAAAGCACCAGGGGGTTCCTCCAAAAAAGCAAGGCGCCCCAAGCGGGTAGACAGAAAGTGTCTGCAGCACAAAAACAGCATGCAAAGCATTTCAGACTCATTGAAAACAATTAGAAAAAGGAGGCTAACACATGTCCTGTCTGATCAAGGCCTAACGTATGCCACTTAGCTCAGCATCAGGCTGGATGACATTTCAAGGTAGACAAGCTCAACAGCTCGTCAACATGAGTGACAGGAACTTTATTTGTCTGAAGGGGAGGAGGGCAAGACTAAGAATACAGTTTGCCTCAAGACGAAAAGTTGCATATTGGACCTTTAAAGCCAACGGCATCTGACTTTAACTCTTATCACATCAGTGTTTTGTTCTCTAGGTTTCACTTGAGTCAGGATTAAAAAGCACATAGTAGCACCACTGTGTCCCAGTGCCCAGTCAACCTCAATCTGAATCAGGTGAACTCATCTGCTGCTGGTTTAATACCACAGGGTGTGCATAATCTGGATGGGAGGGATGCAGCTATTAAAAAAATGTCCAAAAGTATTAAAGCTACCACTCCCAGTTGAGAACAGCACTTGAAACAGGCCAGTGGATTTTTAAGGAAAATACTCATATAGCACCAGGTCACATTTTATTTGGACTAACCAGTGTTAATATGCAATTTAGTGTCAACTTTGTATTAGATATTTCTGTCAATGTTGAAGACTTAACTTCATATTAGCCTGCCCAATATAGATGCTCAATGCTTGGGACCTTTCGCTGTCTGTTCAGCCCACTCTCCGGTCAGTCAAGTCCAGCTGACCCAGCGAACGAACTGCCCAGCCTCTGCTGTCCTCCTCTTGGGATGCACACACTTTTGTTAGGGAGTGAACGTCCCTAGACAAAGTCATATTAATTCAACTGGCTCACCTCTCGTATCAAATGTTATCTATCTAGAGTCAAATTGCACAGCAGTGTTGAAAGGTGACTTTTCAATAGTTTTGCAAAGAGGTCCATAGGTTTTTTGTGAGTGAAGTTGCTACATTGTACATATAAACATAAAATGCAAGTTGAACAACCAGGGACTTTATGTCATTCAAATAAGTTGTGAACATGGAAAATTGCAAAGGAAAATGAACTTCCTAAACCTACAAATAATCCAAATGATCATATTCAATCTCCTGATAACTGGATTAAAAGCTTATTTCTTCAAATTTTAAGGGGAAATAGCATTCATTTAAACCAAATTTTCAAAATGAATAATTTTTGCAATGTAAAAGTTGTATATGTAAACATGCAAGGAGCAGGGCATCAACTCTGTTGCCTCAAAATCCTTAACTGAACTTTTATCTCAAGATGAATTTCAATCCTCACTAGAGAGCTATCAGTTCTAACCAGCAAGTCTATTCATAGCCCGAGAATCACCTTGCTCACCTTCACAGCAACCTTTTATATCTTTTCCAATTTATTCTCTATGGAGCTATACATCAGGTGACAGATGTCAGAGAGGAGAAGGAGAAGGACAAGCTCATCTGTCATCATTTTTTTTATAAACAGGGAATAACAGTGAAGGTTCACCAATACAAACTGAATCGAGACATGGATCATTAATTCAGACATGAATGGGGTTAGTCAGTCCTGCTCCTCCTATAAGACAAGCTGGTCCCTGTGGGATAATGGTGGAGCTTTTAAAAGTCTTAACCTCAAACTCTAAACTTTGAAAAACAAAAATGCTCTGACTTGGACCAAACCTAAATCAGTCGAAATGCTGATCAGTTGCCTGGCAACACTCTTGGCTAAGGCATCACCAGCCTCTTTCAACCTACACCATTTGAAGCCATGTTTAGGATTGCTATACATTTGAATCATACATCATGAAAACATGGAAAAGATAAATTACAAAGGGAGAAGGAAGCACTGCCTGGCTCTAGTCTAGCGGCTCATGGCTCATTCTTTAGTGATGCAGGTGAAAGTACAAGAGACAAAATCCTGGAGGTCTTGCTTGATGTCAGTCTTTAGGTAATGCAGACTACCATGGGGAAAAATGGTTGTCTGCATTACCTAAATACTAATATCAAGAAAGCCCTCTAGGATTTTGTTTAACATGGAGAGGATTAAACAGAGTGAAGCATGTTTCACTGAATGCTAATTAAGTGTTACACCAATTCAGAGTTATAGTTTTCAAGTATAGTGAAGCCCTGATCTTTATTGAACACTTTATAACACAAATTATTTGGTTACATGATAAAGTCATCTTACAGTTTTAATCTGATTACGCTGGAGCATCAAACAACACTGAGTTTTAGCCACAGCGTGTATTCGTGCTGATTCTTCCAGCAGGGCTCCTCCTGTGTCTTCAGGTCAGAATAAAATGTTGAGGTAATGCAGCTTAAATAATGCCTTATCATGTTCTCAAAGCAAACCAAATGCACCTTAGTTATCTTTTATTAACATGACTCGGAAGCTGACTGGAGCCACTACGAATGTTTACCCTCTGTGTCTCTCACATTCTTTTCTTTTCTTTTCTTTTCTTTTTCTTTTTCTTTTTTGTTTTGATTTGTTTTCTGTTCAGTCATATGTGAGCTGAATTAATGAGAAGTAAACATAGGGACTGAAGATACATGAGGAAAAGAGAGAGTTTCAACCAGAAATGATATTGAGAAAACTGACACTAAGGGCTCTAGTTTCCCGGCGCAGCGCGGGGTGGCGCAGTGAGGTGAACCCCGCGCAGAGCTAGTTTCGACCGGCGAAACGGCTGAGGCGGACAGTGTCCAAGTTTCGCAGGCGGAGGTTCGCCGATATGGGAGTGGTGGCGCAGCGGGGGGAGGTGCCGACAGATTCGGCTTGGCGCAGTGACAGTTTCGTGCCAAAAGGCTTTGCCGAGGTGCGCCAAAAGCTCGCCATCTGAAACCACGTCTACTTTCAGCGCAAGGCGGAGCGGGGCTGGCGCAGTGGAAGTTTGGCTGGCTGGCGCACATCACCAAAACCTCACAATCAGCACAAACGGTGCCAATCTCCTTTGATCTGACATCAGCTGTGACGGGACAGTTGATATGGAGATATATGTATGTGCTGATTGTGATCGTAGCATTGAATAGTGTTTTTTTCGGTATTTATTGCATCGTTCATGTTCCTGACATCCCGGAAGCCTGCCTGTGAGGTTTTGGTGACGTGTCCGCACTGATCGCCGGTCTCCGCTCTGCGCCGGTCTCCTGAGCTCCGCTCCGCCTGCGGCAATAGACCTCCATGTCAGCTGTGTAAACTTTCATTACGCCTTCGCGCAGCGCATTTTAAAGGCAAGGACAGGGGCTCATTTGATTGGTTACATGTGAATCGGCTGTGTCAAACCCACTCCACGCCTTCTCTCCTCCCTTGCGCCGGTAGGAGGGACGGCGGAGTACTTACGCCACCGAGAACGGCGTGCCAAACTTGGAAAATCCGCCTGGCCACACCCCGTTGGCGAAGCGCATCTGCGCTACGCCCCCGCCTCGCCTGGTCTGCGAAACTAGAGCCCTATGTCTTACAAAACAATTTCTAGCATATGACTAAAGAATTTAATGGGTTGCTGTTTGAAGTAGAGGTCATATTTCAACTCAGTGAACGTTACGAAGCATTCACTGGCGTTGGGTAATATTAGTTAGTTAATGTTAGTTAAAAACGATCATGGCTTTTGATTGCCACAAGACTCAAACCCCAGTCTGCAGAGGCAAAATCCTGTTGATTGTGCCGTCCACCGCGCCACCTCCCTCCTAACACCACACTTTTCACTAACTTTATACTACTTTAAGATGACATGAAGATGACATTGCAAAGTATCCTTGCTTGGTAGAAACATAAAATACCAGCATTTTTTTTTCCAGGCAATCTGGGCAGTATCTTTAGACATTTTCTTGCAAAGGCAATACCTTTTAACAACATAGCCATCTGTGTTTCTGTTTATTTTTAGTTACTTTTTTCACAAACCCAGTAGGCTATTATTACCTTTTGAAAAGAACCTGTGCTGGTAGGCCATATAAGACAATAACTGATGAGATAAAATGAGATGAAATGAGATGAGATGAGATGAGATCCCTCTGTGGAAATTGGGTCACTGCAAGCATATATAATGAGGATAAGCACATGCCACTGACAATGTCAGCACATATGCAGTCACGAATACATGATAAGGAAATGTATCAGAGCTGAGAATGATGAAACAGTGCAAACAGTTTTGCAAATGGCAGTTCATATCTCAGTTAATGTCACATTCAATGCATCCTCAGAACCCGGTCATACATGAAGTAACAGCATATTCTGAAGATTAGCATGGAGACAGTACATTAAGTGTTTCACATATGTGAATCTTAACTGGGATATGAGCTTGTCCCAGCTGTCTTAAATGGGATACAGTATTAACTTCCAACACTCCTAAATAAAATAATTAAGTATTCTTAATGAGCTTAGAATATTAATGGTCATGCAAACACACTCATTGGTCGGACTGGATCAATGATAGGTTTCCTTTTATCAGTGTGTTCTGTATGACATGAAAAGGACTCAGAGTACTCGTCCTAAGCATCTTCCAGAAGTGTGCAACCTTTCCCTCTATTGTTCAGTCTCTCCTGGCTTTGGCCAAAATGAATAAAATGTCATTTATCTCTTTGGTTATTCAATCACATATTCAGCGTCTCTTTCATGTGAAAGCGCACTGTTCTCAAGGGCTCGTGAGCTCGGAGCTCCGCATTGGGCAGGAAATATAATCCTGCTGTGATACAGTGACTGAGGTTGTGAGGTCATGGGTACGTGTTACGCTGAGATGAAGATTTTCTACAAGTCTAATGAGCAATGACAACAGCAGCAAGACAGAGGTAATGCTGAGGGAAAATACAAATGCAATACGGGAAACATGTACTACAGGAAACAGAGAGAGAGAGAGACAGAGAGGGAGATGGAGAGAGAGATAGAGAATAGAAACATATATTTAATTTACTTTGTGATTGGTTGATTGATTCTTGAGTAGTTAGATCTTAGCTCTGTCCTTTGAGACATACTTTTGTGATGAACAGCTGCATAAATAATCTTGACTTGACAAGAAAAGCTTATAGCCATCCAGCATCACAGTGGAAGACAGAAATAGAATAAATAAGCTGATAAAAAAAAAAAAAAAAGGCTGGCTCTGTCATTTGCATGAACAAAGATTCACTTGAGATGACGCTTTAGGAACGTATGAAGGCCAAGCTGCTGATTGTCATGAAGGCCATCTATTAAATGTTGTTTTTAATGGTCTTAGAAGTTCATTCAGGAGAGGACCTGTGATGCCTCAGTGTACTGAACGACTAAGGAGGTTGTTTTGTTCCAGCAGGGGTGAAATATCTTAATAAACAAGTTTTAAATGGCCTTTTTACAGGTTTTGTCTTATCATTATCATATTAATTGCACTACTGTGAATGTTGTTGGTGTGTTGTAGCGTAGCAGCAAAACAGTTCCTCCTGATTTGGGGCAAAGCTGTTTTTTTCACTATAGTATATCTACCTCTAGTTCATCCTATAGTCCATCTGTATGTATGACTGACCCTTGCAGATCAAAGTGGAATCCCTGGCTTTGAGCTTTGAGAATTGGAGGGTGCATGAAAACCTTTTGAAACCAGTTATCAGTGTGGAATGTCACCTACAATAAATTTTTCTCTTTTTTAAAAAATAGCTAATTTGACATAAATTCAGAGATGCAATGTTATAAGCAGTGTATAACATTACTTCACAAGTACAGGCACCATACAACAAATGTTGCATGCTGGCTCGTTTAGTGTTCACAAATTAATAACAACACTGATGGACTAGTGGCAAATGCTGATTAATAATTCCAGTTGTGGTAGTTGTTTTTCGGCACATGCATTTCATGTGTAAGCTTGTTTCCAGTTTGACATTCGTCATGATTTAGTTCAGAATTAGCTCTGGCATTTCAACAGTGCACATCAGCTGGACTCAGGAGAGGGATATTTCAGGCTGCTTGATCTACTAATTTTTCCACAGTATATTCTCTTCTGGTATTCCTGTCACTGTTACAATTTTATACCATGTTGTGGATGGTAGAAATTTCAGCATCCATGGTTGTGTTGCTGTGATTAGTGAGATGGCAACGGCTGCACCTGGGTGCAGTTCGTCAGATTACATGCAGAAACGGTAGCTGGTGATCCCACAGTGGAATTTCTTTATGAGCGAGAGAGTGCGAATGACACAACACAAACAGCAAAGCAGAATCAGGACGCCGCTCACTTGAACAGATGGGTGAGGTCCTACCAGGTGCATTGTTCATTCCAAAACCTCATTACACAAGAAATGTATTGCAATGCTAAAAAGGCAATGATTGGAGTACTCTGCAATCCAACTTTAAATCCAGATGAATGCTAATGCAACTGGCCTGTGAATGAACTGTTGACAGTGCGGCCATCATAACCAGTCAGTCAGGGGAACACAGACGACTGTTTATTGATTTCACAGCCTTCATTATTTAAAACATCTTAAAGCATGGCTTTGCCTGTGTCATTTGTCTTCATTAAAAAGCACATTCCTGTCAAAGAAAAAAAAAAGTCTATAGAATAATGAGCATTAACGCCCCTGCATGTTCGCTCATCTTAAAGACTGACTCATTTGTGCTGACCTCAGAGTGCACGCAAGCTTTGTCATTATAACATCATTTCAGATAATAATACCTACCACAGCAGGACAGATGGCCTTTCTGTGTGGAAGGTCATCAAACATCTCAATTCAGACTGTCAGAGCAAAGAGTGAAATTGGGTCATTAAAGAAAAGGATCATTAACGATATTTAAATATAAAACACTTGCTTAAATGCCTGTTTTTTTCTACTAATTTTTCCACTAAACATTCTAAAAAAAAAAAAAAAACAAAAAAAAAAACAGCACGATTTAGCTAGTGATGCAGGCATTTGCAATTATTTGTCATGTTAGATTAGGTTAGTCCACAGAAAAAAAAAAAAATCTATGTCTAATTTGTGATGTACAGCGCAGAGGTGACTACAGGGAAGCTTTGTCAGCAGGAGGAAGGTGAGGGGTCGGATTTCCTCGTGTGACATAGCATAGCTGACCATAACTTCCTCTTCCCTCCTGCTGAGAAAAGAGGCCAACCACCCTTAGACCCATGGGTCAGTGTGCATTTACTTCCTCATCAATAATGCATACTCATCCATTTGAACAGGCAAGCTGGGGAACCACACAGTGGGACATGGTGCATACAGTTGTTCATACATTAACCATAAACCGTGCTGTTGTGGACAAGAACTGGAGAACCTGGATTTGAAAATGGTGTGATGATACCCACTCAACTTTACCTCTGTGGATTCTCACAACTTATGTATATGTATGTATTTGCATATTCATCTGATATACGTACATGTACGCATGTACCTCCATATATGTATGCATGTACTGTATGTATGTACACAAGCAGTTCCATATTGTATGCTGGAATAAAACATATAGGCTGATATGGATGCTGCTTTTTATAGGCACCACTGTCTGAAAATATGCTGTCACCACATGAGCTGTGTCATATTATTGATGGGTTTTGGCACTGGTAGTATAATCACAGTCGCACAACATCATTATGGCTGGCTTGCACTGTGAAAGCTTATTTGGCCCTGTCCTTCTGGCTAAAAGTGACCTCATGCTTTTCTCACTCCACTGGGCCACCTGTGGTTTCATTTGTGTTTTTTTTTTTTCTTGATCTTTTTGTAATGCATAAAGTCTGATTCATAAATGAAATGGGAGGCAGGGGGCAATCCCATATGATACCAATATATTTTTAAATTACGAGTACAATAAAAAAGGCCTGCAAAAAGTCAAGAATGCTACTTTTCTGGATTCCTCCTTGTGGGACCGGCAGGTGCTAAGGTGGGTTTGCCCTTTTTCAGATATATAGTCTTTGCATTGTCTTGCCTTGATATTCACTGAACTTATTTCATCACTCAGTCAGGAAATATTGCTGGTTTTGTCTCTTCTGTGTATGTCTGCAGTTTCATTGTCAAATTATGACCTTTAAAGCAGCAGCCTGGGAGATGCTCAGTATGTAAATGTTGCCTCAGGCTATACACCCACACACTCTTAAAGTATGACTTGCAGATGGAAAAATAAACACCTTTTTTCTCCATTTTCATCCCATTGTTCTCATACATTTAGATACATTATTCTGTCAGTATGACCTCTCTTTGCCTTTAATGGAAGGTTGCTTTGCACAGCAATTCAGTGAGCCCCTCAGACTTTCTTCTGAATAAAAATAAATAAATAAATGAATGAATGAATAAAAAATATCCTCATAACTTCAACTTTTGAAAGCTCTTCATAATTATTTAAAAAAAAAAAAGAAAAAAAAATAAAAAAAAACACACAGCTGCTAGATAATAATCGCACAGACAGCTTTCAGCAACTGGTTTATGACACTATATGATTTTTCTTTGCAGTCACTCTGCATATATATTATATTTACCTGTCCATGAAGCCATTGAGGTAGTGGTTTAAATTATGATTCCCTAAATAAATAAATAGAAAATGAAAATCCCAATAACATCCTGAGAAATTTAAAGGATGATACCCCTCTCCTTATTTTCAACTTTGCCCTATTAGAGTCAATTTCTTCTGATCCCCTCATCCGATTACAGCTTCTCTTTTTATACTGCGCTTCTTGCTTCTGCGCCTGCTCCTTCATGCACATATTCGCTCAAATTTTCTGTCTATTCAAATGGGACATAAACACCACCTCCGATGTCGAGAGGGGCCCTATATATTACGTTTTAAATTTCTGGGGAAAGTTATTGGTCGGTGAAGAAGTATCTCTGATAACGTCATTATTTGAGAACTAGGTGCTGGCCAATCAAGATGCTTCCGTCCAAGATTGAGTAGCCCACAAGTTATTAACCTGAATGATCACGACTGACTCACGAGGCTTGCGAGAGGGGAGGGGGAAGGAGAGGGGAGGGGGGGGTGCAATGATGGTGATAAATCCTTGATTTAACTTCACAGTGGCCGTCTGTGAGTGCGCATCGGGCAACAGCAGCTGCCAAGGGCGCTCTCATTTTTTGCCTTATAACTGCAAGCTGTCTCTCTTCGGATGCTTAGGGAGTTGCCCAGCCAGGGAGGAAAGAGAGAAAAGAGAGAGAGAGAGACGGAGAGAGAGAGAGAGAGAGAGAGAGAGAGAGAGAGAGAGAGAGAGAGAGAGCACAACAACAACAAAAGATTTCAGCACTGGAGCTGTCCAAGCCTCTTGAAGAAATCTCTATAGGAGCAGGGAGAGACGGTGCGTCCTGCTGTGATTTTTTTTTTGGGGGTAGGACCGTGAGGGTAGGAGGATTGAAAATAAATTTCTGTACCAGTCATCTCTCTGCGGGCTCCGACTGGCGAGTAAAAGGCGCACATACTTCATTCAAGCGGAGTCTTGCAATGCTGGACAGCTGGGTTTGAGGCAGCATAAAGGATAAGTCCCAAGTCGCGGTGAATACCAGCCTTACCCTAAAGGTAGGTCCGATGCTGTTGGTTGTTCTTTCACTGCTCTCCCAAAATGTTACATAACAAACTGAAAACTGTCATGTGGGATGCAGTGCTCCAGATCCTTCAGTTTGTTTGATGTTTTTTGTGGTCATACGTGCTGTGACGGGACTCAAATTTTCCGTGAAGGTGAATTTGCCGGACTCACCAGTGACAGGCGAGTAAATGCGCACATGAGAAACAAGTATTTGCGGGGTATGTTGATACACAGCCTCGAGATTTAGGTCAGCATCCACATGGGTGTGGATGCGCGCCGCGTTTGTCATCAAACACGAGAGTTAAACCGGGAGTTACCATGCCATCCCTGGTGGTTTTGGGCTGAATGTGCCCCCTTCGTTTGACAGCCTAACAATGCTCCCAACCCAAAATATAAGGAGTGTGAAAAGTCCAAATTGGACTCTCCTTGAACCAAAGTTGATGTATTTACGTCACTGGGAGGATAAAGAGCGTGTGACAAAGCGCGATTCTGCTGTTTTCCTGGACCTGCAAGCTGTGTTAATAAGATATTCAACTAATAACAGGAATGAGTTTTGGTTGGCTCTGTACTGCTCTCCCCTGCAGCAGATATTGTTTGCTCACAGTCTGTTTCCAGTTGCACTGTTTGACTGTTTGCATGGTGACATCCACTTTGCCAACTCAAAAATTGTAGTTTAGCTGGTGCCACCCATAGATTGTGTATCTTCTATTTTATTGCTCTTTAGCTGTTATGGTTTACAACCCTAAAATGTCTTCAGGCTGTCATCTGCCCTGATATGTCCACAAACAAGCCTAGTTCTGGCTCAGCGGTGTTAACCTTGGACTGAGTCCTGCTCCTCAGTCTGTGTCAGATCCCTGCAGCCTGCTGCTTCACTGCTGCTTGCACAGTGGTTATTGTCAGACTCTCTCAGAGTATTGGCTGGCACAGACTCTCTGCCTGGCAGCGCCTGAATGCCAACGTGATGTCTCCAGTCTAAAGATGCATTTAGATTTAAATTCCTACCCAATTCCTTCCCATTCAGCCATCTTTTTGTCATTCATGGGCTGAATTTCAACTCCCCATGTGCCTTTGTTGAGGTATCTGTGTAGGTGAACTCCAGGGAGCCTCTTGTGCTCAGGTAAGAGCACGAGGATGAGAAGAGACGTTGGTGTGACAAGAGGCAAGCAGCCCTGCCAGAGGGAGAGTGTTGTTTCATGCACAGAAGACAATGGCAGTATCTTTCGCAGCGAATCGATCAGAGACTGTAACAGAATCATCTTTCAGCTGTGCAATTTGATTCATTTCTCACGGTGTGTGTCTAATGTCCATGTACATTTGCACGTTTTAAAATATTTTTTAATGATTCTGCTCACTAGCTATTACAGGGGCTCTGGGTGAACTCGTTAGTGTAATTAGTTCCAGGTCTTTGCTTCTCTGGTCCGTGGATGAGATCTTTGGCTAAAGGGGGTTTGGTTCCCATGAAAAGGCATGCTTTGTGGCGCTTCCATTCACAGATTCTCCCCCCTGAAACAAGGAATGAAAAGGAGGGCTGGTTGGGATTCTAATCAGCACATACCAGTGACATCCAACAGCTTTGAGAAGAGAATCATACAGGAACACACTCACACAAATGTAGTGGAAAGTAAACTCACCCCAACTCAGTGAACCTCCATTTTTTTTCACAGTCAGATGTAATTTGCTGTCCATTTCAAACCAAAACTCTTTATTATGTGTAAAACATGTAAAACAAAATACAGTAAATTTCAGGTTGGTGCAATGAAGAGAAATGAAGAGAGGGTCTTTCTATGCTCAGTGTGACCACAGTTGACACTTAATGTGATTATTAAGTCAATAAGCATCCAAGTGCTGTTCTGTCGGACCTACTAGTTGTGTTTATTTTTGAGTAATAGTCTGAAAATTGTGTATTTGTGGATATAGCCATTTCCCTGGTCCATTTCTTTTGTTCACCACTACATCAGCACAGTCAAATCCAGTCACCTTGATTTGAGAACATGTCTGACTTTGTGAGAAGTCCTTCTTTATGGATGCACTTGTTTCAGCCACTTTGTTGAGCATGACAGTCTGTCACCTAATGATTATGTTTATCTGGAGGGGGAAAAAAATGGTTGTTGCACAAGCAAGGTCGGGCGATTTTCCTTTGTAACACTTGGACGGCTGAATTATAAGGTCCCACTTATGAGAAAATACCTTGCTTATATGAGGGGCCCTCACTTAGAGATGAATGCATTTCAACTGCAGAGTTGTCTGGAGTTGAGTGTTGAGACTGATACTTCGTATGGTGCGAGAGATTATTTTCTCTGAACGGGTGAATGGCTGTTATATGAGCTCTTGTAGATCCCAATAACTTTCCACGGTGACACCTGGGCAGCAGAGGACTGAATACTAATAAAGTGCTGAAGGTGTCCTGATTGGCCTCTAATACACATTGCTGGATTCTAATTCAAATTGACGATTCAATCCTTGTCTTAGCATAATATGCTCAGACCTTGCCAATGTTACGTGACAAAAATAGATCCACAGCATCCTGGGACCTGCTTGATATTTTTCCTTCTAAGGTGCATGAAATTCACAAGATGTCAAGTTGATTTGACATGCTTTCATAAGTGCAAGTGGATGCCAGTCCAGTGTTGGAAAAAAACTGCTATTGTTTATTGTGTTGACATTGTGGAAGTTTGTCCGCCATGGTCTGGCTCTGATAAGTGTCTGATGAGTGAAGAGTGGACAGACTACAAGAGCGTTACTCAGAGGAGAAGCGGAAAAAATTGCAAGGATTTGAAGAGCGCCATGGTGCCACCTCCCTCCAAAATTATCAATATTTAATTAAACTGAGATGTTCCTCAGAGCTTCATCTTTCCTAGTCACGGTTAACTGCTGACACATAAATCAAGAGCTGAAATTATTGAATCTAAGAAGGTCAAATGTTCATTAGAATCATGTGCAGGGAAAATATATTTGTGGCTTGATAAATTTAGGAAACTGACTAAATGAATGACTCTCCATGTGCTCTTAATATACTGTCACTATGGAATATGAGTTTAAAAGCCTAGATTGGCGGTGCACATTTTCAGCTACAAAAAGTGTCAGAAATGCTGATACACCTCACCATATTCGGGGAATATTCTGTCGCAGTGCAGCTTGATAGAATAGGATTTCCACTGCCATATATGTCAGGTTCTGCCCCAAGGAGTGGCCCTGTTTTCCTCTCCATCATCCAGATCTTTTTTTATCCAGGGGCATTTAAATCATTCAGAGGGGTCTGGGCAGGAGAGCAGAGCAGTAGAGGCAGCTGCTCCTGTAGGAACCGAGTGAACACCGAGCCTGAGGGAGATGAGCCCCTTCCGCCTCAGCCCATGTTGCCCTGGCATATAATATGGAGGGTAAATGATAAGGAAGCCTGCTGTGCCTTACTGGCTTCCCTTTTTTTTTTTTTTTTTTTGCTGTTAATGAATAAAGTCTACACTTTGACTGGTAAAGATGAGCGTGTCCTCTTCACAGAATAGAAATGACTTTCCTGCTGGTTCCCAGTTGAATCTTGTTCCTGCAATGGGCGAAAAAAAAAACCTAAAACAACACAACAAACAAACAAAAACACATCCTGAAGCGGTGCACTCCTCCGAGCATAAAGTGCATGCAGGTGTTGAGCTGCACGGATGTAATGTCAGTCATGCAGCCAAAGTGTTGAGCGTTTTGACAGGCTTCTGGTGAAAAGCCTTAGCTTCTCAGACTTGCAAGGCAATCAAGTGTCAGGTTACTCAGCTCCGTATAATAAACTAAGGTATCAAAGCAAGGCACTGACCCATTTGTGTCAGATTCAACTTGCCCACAGAGAGGGAAAAAAATAAGGCTATTTAACATGCATGCATTCACCTCAAAATGACAAGGTCTTCTACGTGCTTAGACGCTTTCTCATCTGCAGAAGCTTCTTTCCCAGCCGTCTTTAGAGGATGCAGAGTGGTGCGAAGTGTAGGCTGTTCTGGCATCCTCCCTTTCCTCTGCTGTCGCTCCTCAAATGAATACCTATACACAAGTAAGTTCCTATTCAAAGACACTATAGAGATTTAATGCTGAAACTGCTCGACAAATGGGTTGGTGTGCTGAAATGACTACTAATGTATCCTTCTCTTATTATATCCAGATCCAACAGTTCTGTCAGAAATGTTTCCTCAAGGTCATGTCTATTTGCTCTGTAGTGTCCGAACCAGCTGTGCCATTTTGTTACGTCTTATTAGAGACTAATTGCACAGTAAAAATGGGAAAAGTCAGCTCTAATATTGAATAATTAAAACAGTGTGTCATCATGACCCAGAGGTCCTTTCCTCTTATCATTTGACAGTTTCTTTGCCAGTGTATTTTGAAATTTTATTCATGTTATTGACTATTGGATTTGACTTGATGCAGTGTAATATTAGGCGTAATCAATTTGTTGTCCATTAAATAGTTTGTTTATTGCAGATGACTCTAGCCCATTTAAAATGGCATGGTTCATTATCTGCACTGCACAGTAATTGAGGATCCAGTTGATATGGTAGCATCTAGTAAATATATCAACTATATATTGCTAACACCACACCTTGCCTTGAGGAATGCACAAGCTTTCCAACTTGCTTTTTCTTGATTTCAAGATGAGAAGAAAACAGCGTACAAGCTGTCCTCTCACACGAGCCCTGGCATCTATCCTGGCTGTCATTACCTGAGCTGGAGTACGAAGGTCACTTCAGTGGCTAATTAAGTCCCCGCAATTATCGCTTTGCCATCCTGTATCTGCTTTTGATTAGCATGTCTCCTGTACTTACACTCCATGTGAGAGCTGTTTTGGAGCAGCATCGTCTAAACTTGTGTGGCAGAAACAGGCCGTGGATGTGACAGCAGGTAGAAGTTTCTAAAAAAAAAAAAAAAAAAAAAAAAAAAGCAGACAAACAAACAAAAAGCACTCTGTCATAGAGTAGAAAACAGAAAGGAAATGGCTCTCCAATCATGCCAGCATCCTTTTCTCTTTACCTCACCTGAAGTGCAATGATCTCCAGCCCCCCATGAGTGTGGAGCTGCTGGAGTTTCAGGAAGAGGGCAACTCCTCGGTGTTGGGAGCCAGTCTGGTGTAGGGATTCCCCCTCTGATTTCAGTCAAGCAGAACTTCCAAGCAGTGATGAGAATGGCGGTGGAGCATATCAGGCTCATGTTGCCACCACAGATCCTACCCTGACCAGTCAACCAGTTGCATGATGGGTTTTATGGGCTTCATCTGGTCTGGCTGTCTCCTGCTCTCCCAGACAATTGATAATGTGTCAAAGCATCCTGGGGAGAGCCACTGCAGACCAGGTTGGTGGATTGGCGGATTTTCTGAGACTTGAGGGCCACATAGAGGTTTCCTGGCTTGGTATGCCACCTCTCAAAGAGGTCTTTGCTGCCCCCCTCATTCCAGCTGGCCAGCAAGCAGGAAGCTGTTAGAACTACAGGCTCAGGATTAGGACATACTGGAGTATCTTGACAAGATATCTCAGCTGGGCTGCTGCGGCAGCCAACAATTTGAGAGTGTTGGGTGTCTTGATGGCTTACTTGCTGCTAGACGTCCTGGCATGCAGAACTGGCCAGATAAAGGTACGGAAGGCAAACATACGAACGCACGGTAGGCTCTTGCTATGTGTGGTTAGGGCTCACTGTCTTCCAGTGGAAGAACTAAGATTATAGCTCCTCTGAGCCCCAATTGCATCTGAGGGACTCAACTTGATCTTGTCAAGGATGTAGCACTTTAAGAGGCTGGAAGAAGAGAAGAGCGAGGAGATACTCAGCCATCATCTGCTGCTCAAGAGGAGAGCGAGCTTCTACTGATCCCCACTGATTCACAGGCCACGCCGCTGGCTTGGACCTTATGATAATGTCCCCCCCTTGGGTCAAAATGGAAATTGCATAGGGCCCCTTCAGCTTTAAGTTGTTTTAAATTCAATTACATGTCATTTCTCAGTTGGTACAGTGTGTGGTCTGATGTGTGGAACCAGATAGAGTGCAGAGTGGTAAAACAAAGGGGATTTTTTTTTGTTTTTTTTGGTAATTGTGGAAACCATTTAATTCATGTTGTCTATAAGGCAAGAGGCCAGAGTGGGGTAGAGAATCCGCCTGAGAACATAAGGCCTGGGAGGTTATTAGTGGATTGGGAGGCAGACAGGGGGAATGACTCCCATTTCACGTCAGACAAATGCGATTGAATTTCACACAAGCACTTACGTGGAGCCTGGATAGATGGAGTTGCATTTCAGAGCAAGACACATGTACTGTAAGTACCATGTAATCAACTTGAATCCATAACAGCGCCTTTTTCAATAATGGAATTCATGGTTGTGTCTCACTCAAGTGGGAATGAGAGCAACTCGAGTCTCTGCATTTTATGTTTGTTTATGTCTTTGACACACATCGTACTTAATCTTACTGTGTCTTATTTTTATTTTTTAAGTAACTGTATCCAGGAGGCATACAGTCACTTAAAAAGATTTATAAACTCACAAAACTGCAGACACAAAGTCCACCAGATCCTCAGTTTTAGACCTTTAGACCTTAAAGTGGTTAGAGATGGTTAAGTTTGGTTATCGGTTTTTGCTAGTTAAGGTTAGGGTAAGGATTTCGGCCTGCTTTAAATATTTTGCTGGCTTCTGGGACACTTTCAGCTCTGTTCAATGTTTAAGCTCAGCATATCTACATGGTATCAAACGTACGACGTATACGACATATAGTTTTCATTAAAATCAAATTGGTTACAATTATGCCACTATACAGTCTGAAAAGCAAAACACAAATCGCCTGAGAATGCTTCAGAAAAATACAAAATAGAAAAATGCCAAACAAAAATTCATCGAAACCCGCAGGGACACGATGGTTATCATCCTATTTTCCTCTCAGGGATCAGTGAAGTTCATCATATCTGAAGTCATTTGACTTGACGATGAGTAGCAATTAAAGAGGGGTGATGTCAGATATCCACAGTTGGCTGAACGCAGCAGGCGATAGTGATACATCATGTGTCAAAAGATGTGGTACCATTTAGTCAGTCTCACACACACACACACACACACACACACACACACACACACACACACACACACACACACACACACACACAGAAACAGTGGAATGCTTTTCAGCTTTCGGGGCCACAAAGCAAAATCTGGTTTTCCACCCCCTCCCCTGACCTCACTATGGAAGTCAACCCACCAATCATAAAACAATTTTTTTCCCTCAGTGGGCTTACTGTAGCTTTTAACCCTTAACTGGTAGCGGGCAGTGGTACCCACAGGTCGGAGAGGCACAGTTTGGACTGGAATCTCTGTGGCTTGAATCCCTGAACAATTCCAAACATTCTGGTTGGGAAGAGCGGATGAGAACCAATCTCCTTTTCTTCAGCAAATACTATCAAGGTTTCCTTGTGCAAACACAAATATGAAGGAGAGTATTATGAAAAAAAGCATGCAGCTCTCCCTCCACATATTAAAAAAAAAAAAATGAACATGGGCCTCGAAAAACGTTTGATATTTTCCATTCTTTGTTTGCTTTCCAATTTGAGTGGCATCCTTTGTAGAAAATGAAAGGACTACAACTTATTCGTTTCTTAGTTAGTTGTCTTTTTTTTTTGCTACTGCTGTCATCTCTCTCTCACCTCAGAGAAATTTCTGTATGCCATAAAGTTGTGTTATAACACTGCTTTTGAATTTAACAACAAGCATGTTCTGTAATGGCTAATAAGCTTTGGTTGCACACACTATTTTGGCCGTCTTTGCTTGAAGCCTCCCCTGCGGAGACAGAATTATTGCAAACAAGCATGCATGCACACACACAGATGCATGCACGCACACGCACACGCACACACACACACACACGCACACATGCACACCTTGTCTCCCTGAGTGGCAGCACAAATTATCAACATCACACACTCTTACTCCCTTTGATCATATCTCTTGATTTGCTTTTGCACTTCACAGAGCCATAACAGAAGTCAACAGTCTTCAATAACAACTCTCTCTCTCTCTCTCTCTCTCTCTCTGTGCCTCTCCATCTATTTCCAATGCTACTCTCATACCAAGACTACTTTAGTAGTAATACTAATACTAATACTAATAGCAGTAGTAGTACTTTCACTGTCATAATCATTTTCTTTTTTAAACAGTCTAAAAAAGAGTTTGTATTTATTTATTTATTCTTATTGCATTTCTTTTGGATAGTTTAGGTTATGCATGCTTGAATGTCTTTTGTTTCTCGCATACACTTTAAGCTGTTACTCTTAATATGTTAATGTTAGCTAGGACCAATTCATGTCAGCTATGAAGTGAATCCATAAAATATACAGCCACTAGCATGATCCTTCCTTTCAGTTCTGCTTTCATATAGGTAGCGTAACAGTGAGGAAGATAAAATACAAATATTTATGCTTGCCTCATATCAGGAAGAGACAGAAATTTCCTAATTGTAGAGAAAGTATGTTACATGTATATCGCAGAGATAGTAGGAAAAGGGGTATATTGATTGGTTACCGTAAACAATAACAGATATGGCAATACAAACCAATTAAGAGCAGTAATCTATAAGATGATCAATTAAAAAAAATGTAATCTGATGTGATGAACAGGCAGTCAGATGGAATTGAATTAGAGTTCAGTGTTTCCCACATCTGCAGGTAAAAGATAATCTGTAATCCTCAAGAGAAACCGATGATGATGTTTATTGAAGTAAACAAATTGATTAAAAAGTAAATAAATCCTGTGACCTCTGTTGATATAATCACTTCCAGAGAACATTCTCTGATGTTGTGGACAAGATGTTATAAGTAAGTGAAGAATTTGGAGAATAAAGGATAATCCAAAGTCAGATGTATAAAAATACTCTGAGAAAATGCATATTTGCAAAATGAAATATAGCAGAGTCCAATGCCAGTGAGGAGCTTATTGACCGACCAATGCAATCTTCTGTGAAGCTATAGATATTACATAGTGTGCTTACATTTTTAGTAGGCTGTCCTTGAGTCAGAGAACTCTCACTATGAAGCACATTTCCTAAACCATCACATCCATGGTGGTTCGGGAAACACCGGATTTGTTGAAATTTGATTCCAAGTCATATATTTAAATGAAATACAGTAGGTGGCTGGGAAATTGGAGCCGTCCTCTCTGAATAGGACAGACTGACTCAGAATAGAAATCAAGCAAAAGACGTGAAGTCTTTGGAGGCTTGGAATAGAAATGAGGAGGAATCTCTGAGTGCAGGGTGGAGCCGGGGCTCAAGCGCTGGGCCGAGAGTTGAGCGGCCTGGAAACTCTGAGGGCGAGGTGGGACCTTATCTCTGGAAACTCTCTGGATCAAAGTCAGAGGAGGGACCTGGCATGTCTGAGAAAAAAAAAAAAAAGAAAAAAGAAAAAAAAAAGTGGAGGGAGGCCTTTATGTTTGTGGAATAAATGGCGAATGGGTATGGTAATTTAACTGAGGGAAGGCAGTGGAATCTGGCTGCTTTAGAGAAAAGAAGGGGGGTGGATTTGATATCTCCAGGGGCATAATGGAGTGGCCCTGCACATCCATGTATCAAGAAAAGCAGGACCAATTTAGAGATTTGGAATTGGAAAAGCCCTTCAACACAGCTATTGTAAAGTTTGACAGCTGTTACAGTTGAATTGTTTGCACAGATTTGGGTCTCCTAGAGCCTTGGCGAGCAGCTCACTGTTTACTTTCAGATGCATGTCGTCCTCCATGTGAATGCAAATATCTGCATGGAGGGCCACTGATGCAGTATACATTTTTGCATTTGTAAGTATTGCTTACTCACAACAATATGGGGAGGAACACCAAGATGTGCCTGTTGACCTCCATTATCTCTTTTTTCTTCTCATTCTTTAACCCTCAGGGCTTGAAGTAGCAGACCTGGTATGTGTGATGATATGCAAACTTCTCTTATTGTGTTTCCAGAGGCTTTTTTAGGGCACTGTGGGATGTGGGGTATTGTATTTTCTTAGTTTGCACCTAAACACACTTACGTTTGCACCCTGGTTGCTCACCTACTAGACTTGTTACCACTTGTTAAGGCTGAGTCCTGACCACAGCATCCAGGGTTCAAATCTGAGTCCAGGCCATTTCCTGCATGTCCTTCCCTCTTTCTCAGAGACACTTATTTTTATTTACTTGCCAGTAGAATCATGCAAAATAAAGTCTCACTCAAAACTTTCATGCCCAGTGGTGACATAAGAATTGAGCTACTGTTACTGAAATTGCGATGAGGCAGCTGAGCTCTGCAAACATGGGGATAAGAGCAGAAGGGCAAGCTTATCAGTGTTAGGAAGAGGAGTGGAAGGACATGGTCAGTGGTGAAGAGAGGATTGGAGGAACAGAGCTCTTCAGTGAGTATGGAAAGAGGGAGAGGCTCATTATAAGTGAGATTAGATGTGCAGAAAACAGAATAAATATTTTCACAGGCTGGTGGTTTCATCTCTGCTTGACTGCAACTGTTCATCCTATCCTTCTTGTAATCTTTCATTCCCAACATCAGAATAACTGTGTGAGAAAGTTTTACAAGTAGTTTACATTTCATGTAATGTAGGTCTGTAAACTCCCATTTACTGGGAGTTTCAAGTTAGTTTTTAACCAGCAGACCTGATCCAGCAGATGACAAATCCTTTTGCCTGAGAAAGAGGCCTCTGAATTTCCTTTTTGTCCATGTCTAACTCTGGCACGTCATTGGTACAGTGTCCTAAAATGAATGGCAAAAAAAAAAAAAAAACAAACTTGAGAGCTGACCTTGGGAGAGGATACATTTTATTATGTTGATGTATTCTATGCTAGGCCTTCTCAAGAGTTCAAAACAATCCTTCAAGTTTATATTGGTCTAAAAGAAAAGGTTTTCAAGGTGATTCTTTTCCACAGATTGTAACTATACCGGTGAAAAACACAATAAAATATCACGTCAGTGCTCATGTCTAACCACCCGCTTTTTCTTTTTCTTTTCTGTCTCCGTGTCTCCATGTATCCCCAGCCATGGGCGTGCTAATGTCAAAGAAACAACAGGTGGAGAAAGTTCAGAAATGCAGCGCGGTAGTCTCTGCGTTCCAGCAGGGTCTGAAGGACCGTGCCGCCACAGCCAAACCGGCAGATGGGTCGGTGGAGGGAGGAGAAGGACCTGCCGAAACTCCGGCCAGTTCTAATGAGAAGAACAGCGAGCAGGTGGAGAAGGCAGACACGGACAACAATGCGGGTCCCTCGACCTCCCAGCAGGCCTCAGCTCCAGCTAGGGATGAGTGTAAGGTCAACCAGGAGGCTTGGTCAAGGTTACGGGACGGGAAGGGAGTGGAACCTGAGGAACTGGACAAGAGCCATCAGCTCACACCCCCTGCTTTCGTGCGTCCCAAAAGGGATCCGGATGATGACCAGCCTGTGGAGGTGGAGCTGGGCCAGAAAGAGCAGGTATGGAAACACGACCCAAGACAGTGTTTTGTGAGTGGGAGCCTGACGAGACGCAGCGTCAGCAGTTCAGGCAAATAACAGCTAAATTTTCTCCAGTATCTTGCATCACAATTTTATGGCCAGGGTATTGTTTTAATCGTAATGCAAAACTAATTGAGAACCAGGTCTTTTACTCTGACAAAGCACACATTTTATTCTTTAAATCCCCAAGTCCTGGGATTAAAGAGATGCCCATGTGATGTCAAGAATCACCATGGCAACAGCAGTGAATTATCTCTTTTCTCCCTCAAGTTAGGCATGATGATAGAGCTGTTTAGCCAGCCTGTAAAGGGACACTTAAGCTTTATCTAAACACCCTTGGTGAAGGTGAGAAAGTATATGAGTTTGAAATAGTTTTCTGTAAAGCCAGCTATTTCCACACCGGCTGTGATTTGCGTTGTTTGTGTGTGAGGGCTCTTCACAGCGAGCATCTGGTGGGCGGGCTGCTTAGGCTGGCTCAGAGAGGTGAACGCATCCAGGGCTACGCTGACTAACAGAGGACAGAGTTCACAGGTGCACTGACACCATCAGGTTTTCTTAGGCACTGCCCGCCAAGAGCACACACGACATGGAAGCTCGCTGTACTGTCGATGCGGCACTGCAGCGAGAGGCTGAGAAATAGAGAAAGAAAAGTGTTTCGATAAAAGGAGAGTCCAAAGCACTCTTCAAAAGTCAAGTTAAAAGCCTTTAAAACCTCCACAGAATACGTTTCAGCATGAGCCTTCATCAGGGCGACTGCACAAACACAGACCTTAACAAACAGCGCCGTACAAAACGGATGCAGGGTGTTAGTGGTTAGTAAGTAAAGGGAGGAGTAATAGTAGAGTGTAGACAGCAGCACAAACTGAACCCCAGTGCAACACTCTCTACTCCTACCTCTTTCTAAATAAAAGTGTCTAGCTGGAGTTCTGTGTAATTTTTCTGTATTTGAGAATTGTGTAAAGCTGATTCAGAAACAGTAACGCCTGAAACATGTTTGTAGCTTGACAAAAAGTGAAGCACCTGTTTTTAGTGGCTATTTTTACTCAAGTACCGAGTACAATTTTTAAATAGGCCTACTGGTACTTTACATGATCATTTCTACAGCAAGGAACTTGTGAGAGGACACACGGCTGGAGATGCACTTTTCCTGAAAATAACACATGAGCTCATTTAACAACTAAAAAGAAAACTGAATGAGGGATGTTGACTTTTTCACTGCTGTTGCTTTTTGACTGTTTTATGGTGTTTCCACTCTTTTTTGTTACCATAATACAGCAGCTGTTACATCTGATGTGGATAATTGTAATATCATTATTGTGATGTTGCAGTAAAGGCCTAGTCTCATCACTATACATGAATTATGTGTTAAACGAAATGTGTGTGTTTTGAATTATGTGTAACATGAGTCATACCTGCATTTTTAGAAAAAAACAAACAAACAAACAAACAAACAAAAAAACTGTTATAAGTTTCCACTAATAATTCAAGCTCTTGTTTGGTTCAGTTTATCTGATTCTTTGCAGCATCCCTCTGTCTCAGTTGTGTCTTTAATTGGTTTAATTCAGTTGAAGGTAATGGTAATCCCAAACCCACTGCCCCTCAGCAGCATATTTTTCTTTTAACATTGTAAACACTGAGATAATGCTTGTCTATTAACATTTCTAAATCGAGCTCACGATAAAGGTGTGTATTATTGCCACAGCTATATATTTGACTCTTACAGAAATCTTCCTTTTTGGCATCAAATAATGTATTTTTTTCCTACATGAATATTTATAATATAAAAAATTATAAGTTATGCATTTTTGGGAATCTAATTAGTCATTGTTGTTTTCTCAGCACAGAATTGCTTAAATTTATGTGGAGTTTTTTGAATTATATTTCCCAGGCTATCTCAGCTGATGCTACTTAAATCAGTAAAACACCTCTATTTTCAGACCTTTTAACACAAATTCCTGTAATTATTGGTATTTCCGACAGGGTGACTCACAGACAATTGACAGGGGACCATTTTTTGACACAGTACGGTTTGAAGTGGCATGAAACTGTTTGAAGATTTCACAGAACAAAACCTGTCATATTTAACAAAACTGACATGGGAGGGCAGACAGAGAATGTAGGCAGACACTTTTTTTTTTTCAACTTTAAGATAAGCTGTCACTGAGTAAGCTTGACAAGGTTGCATCTGATGATGTGTCTAGCCTAGAAGCTGGTGCAGCTGTTTTTTTAGAAATAAAAACAGCGAGGGAGAGCATCAACTCCGTCTTTGTGCGCTTAACTATTCAGGCATCATGTAATCATTTTCACCGGCTCGACAGTTGAGTGCATCCTGGCTGTAAATGGAGGCTAGAGGGAGAGACCAGGGGTCGGACAAATAATGACATGGAACAGATGTTTGGGAGCGTAGACGCATCACTTTTTATGTCAAAGGCCGGGCTCTCCTCACTTTGAATGAAATCTTACAATGGATGCTGTTATATCACTGTCTGGGTTTCAAAATAAATGTTTTAGGAATTCTCATACCAAATTATACTGAAGGAGTAAATGGTCTATCTATCTATTGAGACCCTAGTTCAAAATATGCTTACTTATGTTTATAATAATACAGATTCAGAGTGAGGCCATAAGTGGGCTCACAGTTTGCCTGGAGAGATTATTTCTCTTTTCATCCATATAAACTACAGACCAAAATTTGAGTCTGAATTTTTTGCTCAACAGTAACTCTCTCTGCTCTCTCCTCAGCCACCAAATGATGAGATGTGCGACGTGTGTGAGGTGTGGACAGCCGATGACCTGTACCCCTGCAGGATCTGCACGCGGGTCTTCCATGATGGCTGCCTGAGGGAGTTGGGATACCTGCGTGCCGAAGCCCTGCAGGAGATGAGGGACACCGCCCACACTGTCACAGGCTGGAGCTGCTACTACTGTGTAAGTTTGCACCATCAGTGGTAGGAAAATACTCAGGTCCCCCACTGTTTTTTTGGAAATATACAGCATTATGGATAAAAGTTCAAAGTAAAAGTATTAACCCTTTTATAGGGCACTCATTGAAATACTTTGAAATTAAAAAAAACAACAACCCTAGACTGTTATTAGAGAACATGACAGGACTTTATTACTTCTATAAAATTTTTCTAAAATTTTCATTTTGTAATAGAAAATCAAAGGCATTGAGATTGGTCAAATGCCACAATCATGTGACCTGGGATGTATCTTTGCTGATTGGCTGTGTGAAGACCATATGATTATTGAACTAACTGAGACGGGATGGGCCTGATATGTAAAAGTTTATACTTTTAACAGTTATTTGCATATAAAAGCTTACTTTGCAAAGTAACTAATTACTCCAGCAATCAGATAAATATAGTGCAGTAAAAAGTACAAGAATGCACTGTAAAATGTACTGTCATCCAGTAAAAGTGTCACTAAATGGAAATACTCAAAGTGCCATTACCTTAAAATTGCACTCAAATAACAGATTCAGTATTTTTCAACCCAGGCCACATTATAAAATGTTGCTCCCACTGATTCCCAGTTGCTGTTATCAAAAAAGTGACAGGTTGACTTCCCATTGACTGATTGATATGAAATAATAAATCAGTAAGTAGCCTAAAATATCCATGTGTCCACTTGGGCCATATTGATGTTTGCAAAAAAAATAATCTGGCCCCTTTGAGGTCTACCTCGTATGAGTCTGACACCCCTGGTATACAAGGCAATGTGTCATTGTAAATGATTAATACCCTTGTTCAACAGGTCCATTTCATTTCAGTTTCAAGATGAGTTTCCTGTTTTCAAGAATGACATTTAGCCAGTAAGGGTTTTTGACTCAGAAAATGTGCACCCTGCTGGACAGTGTTGAAGGCTAGACAAGAAGATGCAGCCGCGTGGTAAATAAACTATGGTTATCAACATTTTAAAAACTGAAAAACACCAAACCTATCCTTTAAATACAGTACAGGAGCAAGTGTGCCGTCCACCTGTGTGCACTACTCACCATCACCACAGCTTTGCCAGGATCAAATAAAGTTCAGGCCACACAAAGTCAATGGATGATCAATCAATACATCAGATATAAGTGCTGTTAATATGCTTCAAGTGTTTTCTAGTGTTTATTGTGTAACGATTTGACCTAGATTTCAAACAAAGTGTGGCGATGTTGTAGTGGGTTGGAAGAGTTTATCGATGTTTTAAAATAATGGAAAAAAAAAAAAAGGAATTCCAGGCTGATGTCAAAACCGATGACTCTCTGGTGATCATCAATCTGTGAAAGGCATAATGTAATCTGTTTTAATTCAGCCATAAACAGCTGAAGAGTGCTTTTGCTGGAGAACACTTCAGAGTCTCTCCTCTGCCCGCCGTGAGAGCTGAAATAATTTGTTTAACTTTGCTGAGGGAAGGATGTTTTCACACAATCTGAAACGGGACACTGAAGGTCCTCGTCTCGCGGCTGTTTCCCTCACAGTGTGAGAAGTGGGAGTGGAAGGAAAAGGAAGATAATTCACTGAGAGAGAAACAGACAGGAAAGGAGAAAAAGAGAGCGTGAGAGAGCGAGCGAGAGAGAGAGACAGAGAGAGAGAGAAAGAGATGAGATGTTTTATGTAAATTGCAAATTCTTGTCTTCATAGCTGAGGAAACAAGCTGTTTTGTTAGCACATGTTAGTCAGTTGTTACAAATCCCCCCTTCTGTCACCTCTGACATTTAATTTCACACAGGCACTGGGAGCTGATGCTGCTGGCAGATGGGCTAAAGTTTTCCCAAAAGTTGATTTGCAGGCAGCCTTCAAAGCAGACGGCTGCATGTACGAATGAATGGCATTCAATCAGATTTAGGGACTGCAAGGCTGCTTGTACACAAGGCCGTGTCTTCGCTGTTCTGGTTACTATTTTTTATTTTATTTTTTTTATTTTTAAGGAGGCACTGACAGCAGAGAGTCAAGACTGTATTTAGCACTAAGGACACACTCACAACCCAGCAGGAGAGAACAATGATGACATTGAAATGAGCACTGACATCTGATAGCCAGCATTTACTCATGTTTGGAAAGCCTAGCAAAATCTTGAACAGGGCAAACCGCAGTCTCAAATGGTGCTCATATTCAGACATTTCTTAAAGGAATAGGAATAAAAAAAAATTTAAAAAAGAAGTCTGTCCATCTACATAGTTTTGTGTGTTTTTTGGCGAGATTTTCTGTTTAGTACAATGGTAAATGGACTGCATTTGTATAGCGCTTTTATAGCCTACCGACCACTCAAAGCTCTTTACAATGTCTGCCTCACATTCACCCATTCACACACGTATTCACACACTGATGGCAGAGGCTACCATGCAAGGTGCCAAGCTGCCCATCAGGAGTTAGGGGGTTCAGTGTCTTGCTCAAGGACACTTCGACATGCTCTCTCTCGAACCAGGAACCCTCCAATTACGATCACGCGACCACTGAGCCATGTAGCCCTCAGTTTGCTGCAATTTTCCCTATCTCCCATCACTCCAGTACAATGGAGCTGGATGGCTTTTCTTTTGTTGAACTCAAATGTTAGAAAATTGATATATGAATTAGTTAAAACTGAACACTTTCCAAAAACAATGATACCCAGCCTAATTTACCCACAGCGTTCAGCTGTTAAGAGTTTTTTGGATCTATTTCATGTCAAAAAACACTCGCAGACAGTATCAATTCACCCTTAATACAAACTGGCAGTGAATCGATACAGTACAAATTAGAGGTGGAAAGATACAGTTTGGGCGAGATTGCAGCAGACTGAAAACCTGCGTTTTGGGTGAAGTGGACCTTTAAAGCTGATACGTACACCACAGAGGGTCGATTACAGCAAAGAGCACAGACAAGGCATTACTGCTCAGCTAAGGTTACAGGGGCTGTACATGGTAACCTTGTGGGATGACAGGTTACCAAAACTGTTTCCAGTAAACAAGCTGCCTGAGAAACTGTGTGCCCAACTGGGTACGATCACATAAGAGTACTAAATAGTATAAGTACTAAGAATATTTACATTGCTATGTATTTATTCATTCATATTTTATTTCATATACCAGTATCTTTTTTCTTAAACTTATAAAAGAACAGTTCCTAAATGAAGGTCAGATTTATGGCACTTATGTCTTTGCCTCATGTAAACTATTCCCAAAAACCAATATAGACCATCTAGGCTACACATATAAAGTAAACAGTATGTAAAATATATATTTAAAAAAAAAAAAATCTATCCAAAATACCAAAATACATTATTCAGCATATAAAATAAACAGTCTTCCGCAAAAGGTATAGTTTGGAAATGAAAAACACCAAGGTATATCATATTATAATATAAACTACTCCAACGAAATTAAGAATGCATATCAGGTAAATTCTTCTCACTTGGTATTCATAAAGAAATGTTATGTAAATCATTCACATAAGATGCTGGAAAAAGATTTGAATGTGTTATATAAACATCATTTTTTGTTCCCAAGGCTTTTTGAATACCTGAGAAACTTTCCACTTTTAAGGTGCTTCTTTTTCTTTTTTCTTTTTTTTTTTTTGATTTTTGTTTTATAAAATGACAGAAAAGTATGTTGAAAAAAACACACATACACACACACACACACACACACACACACACAAAAAAGTTTTGGCCATTACTTTGGATGCTAGAAAATCATCCAAACATCCACAACCAGTCAAAATGTGAATTGGATTTGTGTACATGCGGTTGGTGTTTCTTGGGGGTCGGGAGCTTGTTTGATGAACCTAACAAGTAAGATTACGTGATTACTTTTGATTTCCTGGACAGATTGTGTTAGCATAGAGCATTAGAACAGAACACAGCTTCCTGACAAGTGGTGATGCCTTGTTATGGATTTGCCTGAATCCTTGCACCGTGTAAATAAGACAGAAGCTTCCATAACATAAATAAATTCAGCACTGATTAACAGGCAGACAGCAAAGGAGGCAGCCTCCTGATCACTGCACCCTCAAGTGATATTTGTCTGTTTCTGTCTGGATTCCTGAGGAGTATGCAGTATAGTTAAGAAAATTATACCAAGTGTGCCTGCACTTTATATGCACGGGCATTATTCACATTACGCCTTATGGCATCGGTTTGGGCCTGTTTCCTTAATGCAATGCTGCAGAGTCATATACCTTGAAAAATGTCACACAGGAATGAACAAATAAATGAAAATGATGCACAGAACGAATGCAGAGATCTTACTGCATGCATGACCTGAGTACTAATGCAAAAGAATATAAAGTTAAATGTTAAAAGTAGCCTAAAATGTTAAAAGAATGGGTCACTCTGGTGCACTGACTGAGCACAGTCTCTAGACCTGTAAATATTCCTGCAACATGTGTCAATATGTGACTCAGTCCCTCGTAAAGCTGAGCTAAAGGGCTTTACCTCTAACAGTGAGGACATTGCATTGCATATGATGCAGCACATCTTCTATTTTGAACGCAGGAAGTGCCTGTGGTGTCTTTCTACTCCAGCCTGCACAACAGGGCAACAGCACAGACATATAAATGCAAAAAATGTGGCTAGGGGGAAGGTTTCAGTTACTGTGGGTGAATTATGTGGTAATAAACATTAGAATAAACATAATAACACTGCTGCAGTAGTGCAAACTGTATGAAAAAAAAATACTGTGCACATCATGTTATTAGTTGCTAGCAATTCTTCATAGCTGGCCAGCAGCCAGTGACTTCATTTATCTGTAAATAGCTTTTCAAAGATAGCTTGCAACAACTGCTTTATCACTTCTGCTCAAGTCCATGCCCTGAAAATGAATCGTACTGCTGGTGCAACACAATGCAATGACGTACCCAGTGTGTCTGAGGCATAAGAGGGATGAGAGGAGAGGGGGAGATACAGTAGATTATGCAAATATGACAAATCAGTTCTCAACAAGACGGGTAGGGATAATGCTGTTGCTGTTATGGGAGGAGGCACAAATAAATGATCATAAATAATCATCTGAAATGCTTGTTGGACTGCTGTGGCGAAATGAGCTGGTAAGCGACGCTTTTCCTTTGCCATTGTGCTACAGAGCAGATGGTGGTCATCATCCATGGTTGCACAAAGTTTCAAAAAAACACCCTGCTTTTCTCTGCTCCTATTTCAGTTTATTGCAGGCTCAGCCCTGTGACAGTGCGAGCTTTTTAACATGAACTTGCTGAGGATGTGTTTGACCTCTCAGTGCCCCAGCTTGCAATAAAAATAAAGAAAAGAGCAGTGGCCACAATGACCTCCTAGAACATAAATAATAGCCGGCTGCACATGTTGAAAGACTAAAGCCTCTTGAAGAACAAAGGCTGCTCTGTTCTTTCTTGTAAGGATGAATGCAGTTCAAATGGACCCCCGAGTATTGACAGGATCTGGCAGGACCTGATCAACTTGACATCCACAGTCTTGACAGTGTCGATGCAAAGCTCTTCAGCAAGCTTCTCTCTCCTCACTAATTCATCACACTCTCATCATATTGACTCACCTGGAGTCATCTGAGAAAATCTGTGATTGACTCGACACGGTGTTTTGTCTGAAGTTCGAGGTGGCAGCTGACAGAATGATTTCTTTTGGAGCTTCTGTGTCATTCAGTAGGGATGAGCACAGGTTAATTTGCTCATGGTCGATAGGTTAGTGTGTGGTCTGAGTGGATCTGACACAAATTACAAAGTCTAAAGCCACTCATCGGGAGCTTGCACAAATGTTGGAGGTCCCCAGAAATTTTGTGAAATGTGTGTGATGAGTTAAAATGCAAACACGTGCTCCATGCAGGAAAAGTGACAGAATATGTCCACACAAAAACATTATACAGAAATAGTTTGACAATGAGATATCAGGATGCAAAATGAGTGTGTTATGGTCGGGCTAGCTGATGACCATACATGTCTGCCTTCAACTCATTTGACCCAAGTTCCATTCTCAGCTCATACCAGTGCTGAGTTCTGCTCTGAGTGAAGTTTTCATTTTTAGCTTGTTCATGACCAAAATTTGAATACATGGACGTGTTTCAGCTATAAGCCTTCATCACGCTGATTATTTCACTTAATTATATTCTCCCTGATCAAGACCACACACCTGAAACTATTTATGTAATTTTGCAGCTGTTTGCATATCTATCCATTAAGCTTTTTCTTAACCTTAAGTTTTAGTTGCATAAACAAAAACTACTACTTATATACTGCAGCTGCTGTTGTTGCTGCTGCTGCTGCTGATAACAATAATAATAATCATTATTATTATAACAGCTGTAATTATGGGATGCATCTTTAAATGTTTCAGCTTTGTTGCACATACTTCATACTCAGTAAGACTTACTTTCTCAAACTTGCCAGTGCTGGACTTTTGTGTGGCTCTCATGATTGCATTATTGCCGTTGAGAGCAGCAGGGGTGAGTAAAAAAACAAGAGAGAAGGTATTGATGGTTTTTCAAAATGACACCAAAAGCCCTCTAGTGGCTGGTTTATGGCTATAGACCAGCCTCTAGTGGCTGGTCTGTAGCCATAAAATTTAATCGGTAGTTCCATCCTGTTAGAATGGTGTATCTTGATATGTAAAAAGCAGAAAAGTGAAATGGGAGCATCCATCTTGTATCATCCAGAGCTCATCCCCCTGCAGGAGGGACTGGGTGAGGTTGAAGGCATGGGAAAAAATAGAAATAAAAATAAGAATAAATAAATAAATATTCCAACAGTGCTGTCAGCTTTATTTTAATGGGATTATGCCGTGTGGAGCAGGTAGCAATATTAGAGCCGCTGGTCTGTAATTGCTGTGGACAGTGCAGTACCAGCTCATGTGCAACCGAAATATGCAAGCTGATTTTCACCTTGGTGGCAACCACTGCAGTCTTGGTGACAGGCTGAAGAGACACTGGAAGACACGAGACAGCTGGTTGACACACGTGCTGTGTTCCCTGCAGCTGATGTAATCAGGCCCTGTAGCCTTGTTTGTATGGGGCCTCCTGTTCTAATAGGACAGGCTGAGGTGGATAGTTATGATGGGGGTAATGCGTGGGTGGCACTAGACTCTGCTTGTGTTGGAGTTGGGTTAGGGCTGTGCAGGGAATCCAGTCATGAATCTATTAGAGGAACTGCAGCAGTTATTAGCCTTGTCCCAGTTTCCACTAAGTGCAAGTCCATCTTCCTCATCCCTCTCCACTCATCCTTTGTATTATGTTACTGTAACTTGTTTTCCTACACTTGCACTTATGGTGTAATCCATACCTCATACCTTGATCTGTGCATTTCTGCTTAATATTTTCATGAAATTGCCCATACTCTGCACTTGCTTCCATCTTTTTTATATTACATTTTTCTTAAGTGTATTGTTTTGCTGTTTGACCCTGCAACAATGTGACCATCCATGTAGGAGAATCTGTCCCTGTTTTTCAGCCATGCCGCATAAGTGCACCAGCTGTAGGTCTCTCACTGCAAATGACTGACTGACTTACTCCACCTTTTTGAAAAAAGCGCAGTATGAGATTTTGACCAGTAAGCGGTCGTCAGTACAAACTCTGTAAACACAACAAACCACACACACAGCATTGAGTATGTTCTACTAATCCAGTGGTAGTTGTCAGCCACCACCTGAAAACCAAAAGTAAAGAAAAAAAGTTTATTTTATGGGTTTAACTGTCACAAGGCTCCTGTAAGATTTTTAGAGTTTTAGTTTGTCTCTGAGCTTCAGTTTGCAAATGCGGTGAAACGGCAGATTCAGCCACATGATAGGTTCTGTATGAACTATTTGTGCCACTGCAGTGCTGACTCATAGGATTTTTTTTTTTTTTTTTTTTTTTTTTGCTTGTTTGGGGCTTGATTGAGTGATTTTAATTTAGCTACACACAGCAAATCACTTACCTAAAATCCAGTCATTAATTCCATAAATGCAGTTAGTTTGCTATCACAGTGAATTACAGACTGAGTCAACAAGTCTGGGCCCTCAACAGCTTGAAATGTGTGTATGTGTATGTGCCTTCGAATACCAGACTTGCTGCCCCACAAAGTCGGCATCAGCCTGGCTATGTGTGTGTGTTGGGGAGCTGGGGGTGGGGATTTACTGCAGAACAGATCAAAACACTTGGAAAAAGCTTTGCTATTCCCAGAGCTTAAAATCTCAGCAACCGTGACAATAACAGTGGAGTAACTGATTTAAATCAACAACACTCATGCACCCCGGTGCTGTATTATTGTCATTTGCACATTTGAACATGCACATTTGGCTTGCACTAAGTTCATCTTGTCTTATTTGCCTAATGGGGTTGTCTTTGACCTCAGCTGAGCTACTAAGGTTATGGGGTGTCGTTTTCATCTATTGTCTTGATAGGCAACGCCCTTTAAGAATCATTACTAAGAGCTCATAAATGTGACTTGACTCCATTTTCTCAAATCTTATACCTTTTTGTATGATAAATAATCACCTTAGAATTTCCTCCCCATAGAGTTCCTGGTATCTATACCAGAGCTTCTCTTGGCTGGCGAGACTATTGATAGCATAAATCTTTACGTTTGGCTTGTGTTTATGCTCTGGTAATCCAGCTGAATGGCTTAATTGAGATGTTTTGGCAGCAATAGTAAGACAATAAACTTTTCTGTTCACCCAAACCTGTGCCTCAAGGAATTTCACACATCATGAACCATTATCCAGTTCAGTTTTGAATGTCTGTCACCCCCCATATTCTGTCAAGTCGCTAATTACAGAGATAGTGAATCTGCATTCTCTGCACACCTGCAGCAGAAATCACCTTTGTGGAAATTATAATGTGAGCCCGACCTCAGCTGCTGTTTATTAGCTGAGAAGCTGAAAAGCGCAGTAAAAAAAGATGAGGAGACTCAGCTTAAAGGCATATGGCGAGAAGTGACTCGAAATGACCTGCTTTTTTTCCCTCCCTTTACTCTCCAATAAGACATCTAATCATAAATCATTTTAGTAGGTATTTTGTGAACATTTGTTAGTTTGCTGACATTGAGCACACAGTGCAAATGTAAACAGCGCACAGGGATAACAAACACAATATGGTCGGGAAATTACAGATAAATAAGTAAATGTGTGTAAGCCCATAAACCCAAAGCCAAATAAATACGTAGTTCTGCTATGTAGTACATTAAACTGTGAGCCCTACTGGCCTGCAACTGAATAACACATAAACCTTCAAATGTAGTTTGTAATAGTGGAGAGATAAGATTATCCAAAAAAACCTTGTCCTTGAAACCTCAGGAACTGGGCTGCACTCCCATCCCCAGATTAACTACATTTTGCATGTGATGCTCATATATTTTGAAATAGTCCGTCCTCCACCTTACCATCCTATTTAGATGTATTAAGGTTGGCTTGGTTGAGTAACACTGAGTTTCAGACATGTCAGACATAAAATGCAAAATAATTGAAATACGTTAAAATTAATTTGTATCACCACAAATTTGGCAAAAGGTCAGTGTGTGTATAATGTTTGACCATGACTGTATCTCTCGATCTAGTCTATTTGATATTTGATTATGATCATCTAGGGTAAAACCACTGAGGGTGGGGCTACTACTATCTTTTTGTAACATGATTCAAATCAAAAAAATAACTTGAAGCATGTTACTGGTAATTTTGTCCAGATCTCATGGAGATCACTGAGCATTGTGCAGATTAATATCCATCTTAATTCATCTATGTCCACTTAAAAGGGAAATGGAAAACTGCTTTTGAATAAAGTACTGCTTGTTGAAAGTGTATTTTATCACTTTGGGTCTATGACATTTCACCTTCTGTTACCTTATGGATCAGAGAAGTTATCAAAATCCCTTGAAAGGGCTGTCTGCTATGATGCAGGGGAATTTAAACATTTACTTTAAACACTTCTTCTAAGATTGGGAAGCTGTTTGTGGATGACCTCCTGACAGAACTAGCAGTGACCTTCAGTGAACTTAATGTGATGCTGTGTTGTTTTATTTTCTCCATTTCTTATTATCTTCTCCCTTTCCTTTTCTCCCATTTCCTACTGTGTGAATTCTGGCGGTGGTAATGACCATTGTCATCATGTTTCCCATTATGCCACCAATTATGCCACAAATGGGCATCATTGTGTGGCTTCCAACATGCTTTTATTTAGGTTTGTTGTTTTCTGTCCTTCTGCTTGACCACATAATTGCATGATCTTTTCACTGTGTTTTTTTCCTGTATGGCCAATATGTCATTATTAGAGTTTTTTTTTTTTTTTTTGGTATTAGTGCCAAAATCCAGCATTGGTCGGGCTCTACTTTCTAATACTAATAATAAAACTGTGAAGAGATTATGTGAGTTATGAATAGGATATAATGGCACATCAAGTGAAGCACCTGGAAGAGAAAATAGAATGGTTGCTGAAATGAGTTTTAAAATGCATAACTTTGTAAGCTTGTGGCTAATTGCTCATGAGGCTCATTTGAAACTCACTCTGTATAATCAGAGCACACTCAATTATTGAACAGCAAGTAATGCACTATATCATCCTCCTGGACACTGAAACCCTCCACTTGACTACAGAGGGAGTTGTGTGATCATGCCTTTCTTCTCTGCTTTTAAAGTATGACCGCCCCCAGCCTTATCCCATCTCTTTCCGCAGGATAATGTGAATCTACTCCTAACAGAGGAAGAACTGTACAGCCTCATGGAGACTTTTAAGCAGTGCAAGATCATTCCAGGTGAGTCAGCGAAGCAGAGATTGGATATGATACAGCCCACCAGGAAAGGGCAGGTAAAGTTTGCTAGTGAGTTGTACGGGTGAGTCATTCAGTTTCTCTACCCATTTTGGCATTTAGGGAGCTTGTGTTTAATCTATAATTCAAATAATTACAAAAATCAAACAAACAAATAACACTTTCAGCAAAGACCTTACATTTTGCATGAATCCACCAGCCATTGGCTTTATGCCCTACCTTGCTCGATCCACTGCATTTAACAAAAGAGTAAGCTGCTTACTGAATATTAGTTGGAAATTTCATAGAAATTTACTGTGCATACAATTTACATTACTTTGATTGAATGATTATCGGTTATTACGTTATTTGCCTCAATGCTGTCTACCTCCTAATGTGTGGTATTATTATTCTGTGGTTCAAATGGAAAGGGATCAATAGGAGGTGGTATTGTCTTTGTAAGAAATGAGTCACTATAAGTTAATTATATCTAGAAGACGGTGTGGTGACGAATTAAGTCTGATGTGATGAATTGCCGCCTGCCACCACAGAGTCATGCCTGGTCTCGGATGAGCTGCTGCAGTACCGCCACTTTGTATCCAAGCAGCAGTTTGAGAAGGACCTGACTGATGAGCAGGAAGAGGAAGTCCTGGCCCAGTTTGCAGCACTAGATCCTGAGAAGAAGGGTCAGATCGAATGGTCTGACTTCCTCTACTTTGAGTCTCTGGTCGTGCTAAGGAAGTTACGTACAGAGGTACAGAGTGAGACCTGAACATGTTAAAAAATGATAATGATAAACTCTTAAGCATGACTTTATATGTGAGTGCAGGTGAGTTTGGCTGTTCAAGTGTTTGGAGCATCAAATCAAGCCCAGTTCCTCCATATTTTAAACAATTCTCAAATGTATACCTTCATATGGTCAGCCAAAACAAAATCAAATCAATCTTATAGGTGCTGAAAGATGTAAGAACCTGGCTGAGAGCACATCATCTTAATATCAGTTTTATATAATAGCTCAGTTACAAATGATACCTAAAACTGGCCTGCACCCAGCTTCTTGAATTGCTTGTTTTGTTTTGTTTTTATTTTCATGTGATCATGATATGAGGGTTTAAATTTCATGCTTCAGCATTCTGGCTCGGGAATCTCCCGAGGAAGCATTTCGATTTTGCAGGCACCGAGCATTCAAATTGGATTTGCAATTTGTGGGCTGGACTGTAGGCTAGCAAAAAAAAGCTATCAACACTGTAAGGACCGATATGAGTACAGCAGTACTTGCAGATTACGTCAGACTGTACGCTAATGTGATTGAGAGTGATTAAAGCTGAAGAAAACAGTTCTAAAAATACTCCTGTCAGGCTCTTAAATCTTGGAATTCAGAATCATAGCCATGTTTCATTAGTATATACAAATGAAATGAAAATGAATGATTCAGGGGGCTGAATCCAGGCAGCCTAATCTGACATTAATTGGATCTTCTTGCTCCTAGAACTCAATGGTGCGTCTGTTGACTGCCAAGGAGAGGGACAATGCGCGGTCAGTGTTTCTGGGTCTGGACCTGGACAAAGATGGTGTTATCACAGGAGCAGAAGCCCGCCAAGCACAACAGACGTGGTTTCACAAGCTCAATAAAGACACCCAATCCTGCAATGTAAGGTGAGCAGGGTTGGGAGGGTTACTATAAAAATGTATTCCGATACAGTTACTAGTTACCTGTTGAAAAATGTAGTCAGTAACGTAATCCAAGTACCATAATATTAAAGTAATGTAATTTGATTACTTTCAAATACTTTTTGATTACTCCAATACCAAATATACTAATAAAGACAAAAGAAACTAAATATAAATAGTCTTGACAACAAAGTACAGTTTATTAAGCAAAAATAAAACTGTTTCTTTTACATGGCATGCTCTGTTTTACTTTACATTATGAATTAAGAGCACCCACAATATTGTTTTAAACACACCCAGTGTTCACCTGCTAAATTTTCAACAAAAAATGCCAAACAAATGAAAGATAATGAAAACCATAATGTAAATTCAGGCGGTGGGTGTATGAATTCGTAATTAAAAGTGGCTTGCAGAACAATATACAAAAAAGAAATAAAGTCTGCTACTTGTTCAGTAAACACAAAATTATCTTACTTTAGTCTTTCACATAGCATTCACACCATGTTTAACATATCAGTCCACTTATTGCACTTTCAAAATAAGAACAAAAGCATTATGAAAACCATTAAGTAAATACAGTCAGTAGGTATAAAAAATACTAATTTAAGTATGGGCCTACAGCACAATATACAAAATAGAAAATCTCTTTTAATAAACACTAAATGCTGTTTTTTCAGTTTACTCCATAGAGTAAGAGCACCCACAATACTTTTTAAACAAATCAGGTGTCTACTTTCTGAATTTTCAAAAATGAAATAAAAGGACCATTAATCAAAATTAATCAAAGTTACTACAATTTAAGACCATAAAGCAAGGCACAAAGAACATTTTCTGCTTACACAATTGAAGTTTAGTGTGTAGGAGGACCCTAAGACTGGAAATGTGCAGCCCAACTGTAGGCCTACATTCAATCAAAACCTAGCTTTGGGCAAAACCTTCTGTTATAACGGAGGAGGAGGACTTGCTCCATGTGGTCATCAGACATTCTGCTACGAGATGAGGTAAGTACATTTCCACCATAACTGAAAAGGCGTTCAACTGGAGCACTGGAAGGCAGTGTAGTATTGTATTTCATGAAGAGCTGCTTAACCAAAGGAAATGCATTCAGGGAATCCATGGTCTTCACAGTATCATCAAGGAACCGTCGAACCTCTTCCTCTGCTGTGCTTCTGTCAGTCCTGTTTGTCTTCCCAAACACAAAAAAATCCTCATCTGACCCATCAGTCTCAGAGATGGTGTTCATTGCAGCTGCAGGAGGTTCCCTGGATTCCAAAGAGGTTGCCTCCTGAACCAAAGTTTTGCACATATCCTCTTTCTTCTCAACAGGAAGCCAACACATGCGAAATTTTGGCATGGTTGTCGTTGCCATTTTTGCATCATGGCTGCTCAGCATGGCACCAAAGCGACTATCAATTGCATCAATGACTGCAGTAATGATGTGTGCTGTGTACGTCACCTGTGGCACTTTCTCAGAGAGCTTAGATTTGAGGCTTAGGATTGTTGGAATGAGGAACCCAAGATAGCACTTTTTCTCCCCCTGTAGAAGATCAATGGATTGAGCAAGTGGCTGCAGGACAGCTACATATTCCCTGAGAAAAGTCATTTCATGAGGGTTCAGCCTGGTCACACCAAGTCTTGAGCAGATGTCCCCCAGCTGATCTTCTGTAAGTCCAGTCAGTTTGGCAATGGCCATATATTCAGAGCTCCATCTCGTGACACATGGAACAGTAACCCTCATACTGGCAATATCCTGCACTACTTCTGCAGCTGCTGATGATCGATGTGCTTTGTTCCATATAGAAGCACATTTTCCCACTGCACTTCGGTACACTTTCCGGGATGGCCCTTTTGATGCTGCTTTATCCAACTCATTGGTGGCAATCAGGTTGAGTGTGTGTGCTGCACACCGTTGATGAGGGGGGAGGAAGAAGTGAAGCTCCTCATCTCCCTCCATCTCCAGAACTGCGTCCATATCCAAGAACCTGATTCCATCATCCATGTCATCTGGTGCTGCCTCCTCAGTTGTTTCAAATTCCCGGAAAGCCTTAACAAAGTTACTCCCATTGTCTGTAACTGTGGTCCTTACTTTGTGCTGCAACTTGTAGTCTGCATGTATTTCACTGATTTTTGCTGCGAGGACATCGAAAGTATGCCGTCCCTTCACTCGTGCACAGGCCAGTGCTGCTGACTTCCTCTCAAGAGTATCCTCCTCAATCCAGTGGCATGTCATACCAAAAAAACTTCTGTTATGTGCACTCCACAAGTCTGCTGTTGTACACACATATGTCACTTTCTTAAGTGTTGCAGTCAAGTTTTCTTTCATGGCAGCAAATTCCCTCTCAATACGCTGCACTAGTGTCTTTCTGCACATGACTGTTTTGCCACCACTGATTCCCTCTATGAGCTTTTTGAATGAAGGCTGCTCAACCAAGGAGAAAGGCTGAACATCATCAATCACAAAGTCAAATATTAGTCTATTAACAGCACTCTGGGATGTGCTGTGTCCAAGTTCAAGTTTTACTTGTTTGAAGGGAGGATGCGAGACCTCTTGTCCATGTTCAGATTTACTAGGCTGTTCATTCATCTCAGATGGACCCGTGTCTTCCTTGGTCAGATGCAAGTGTCTTGGATGCTTCCTCTGCAATAACACAAATCAAAAATTAAAAATTAAACAACTGAAAAAAAAAAATGCTTAATTTATTTGGTAACTCATTGACAGTGACAATAATACTATCATCACAAAGATTTTTATTGTTAGTCGCACCAGTGGTAGTAGGTGTAAGAATCCCCATCTGAAAGAGGTACTACTGAGATATCAGAAAGTTATCTACTAGTCATTTCCCTAATGCCAGTGTTTTAATTTAAAGATCATTTTAACTGGTTACTTTCAGCCTAATGCACCTGCACCTGTGATGATACTGAAAAGCCTAACAGCCTTGATTTAGCTTAAATGTTCAATACAGTAGCCTATATAAGTGTCTGGTCTTTCCTGTCTTATATTATGTTTAATTAAACATAATAGCGGCGCCCCTCCAGCAGATAGCGCCCTAGGCAACTGCCTATACCGCCTATACCAAAAGCAGGTCCTGCGCAGGGTGTTTAGCTCATAGATATCTATAATAAAGGCTAGATGTCTTACGGCGGAGTCTGTAACGTCATCACCGGGCGGCCATCTTACCACAGGCAAGCTCTCTGGCAGAATCTATGGTAACAGACGGAAGGTGTGTGATCTGCACAAACGTAAATACTCTTATCTCGCTGAAATCTTGACGGATTTACAAACGGTTTGGTTTCTTACAAACGTTATTAACGTGGCTACAATTCTGGATGTTTGACTGGAAGTGTAACAAAATTATTAATTAAATACAGTATTATAGCTACATCTCTGATGTTTATAACAAACCACGCCGTTTGAAAATCTGTAGAAAATTGAGCAAGTTATGGTTATTTAAAAGTACATGCACCACTACCACACAATGTTATGGGTGAGCGAGCTGACTGTGGCAAGATGGCCGCCATGTGCGGACGTGCAACTCCATTGGCCGGCAGCGGCCACGAGACATCTAGCCTTTATTATAGATATCTATGGTTTAGCTGCTCATCAAGCTAACCATTCATACACAATCATTCACCGTTGACACAGCAACGGGAGCAATTTGGGCAATTAAGTGTCTTGCTCAAGGACATGTGGGAATGTGGGACAGTCGGGAATCGAACCACTACCCTTCCAATTAGTGGAAGACCGCTCAGCCTCCTGAGCCGCAGCCCCATGTGATGGATGTAGACAATGGGCTCTATTTTCGCAGACCGGGCGAGGCGGGGGCGCAGTGCAGCTGCGCTTCGCCAACTGGGTTTGGCCAGGTGGATTTTGCAAGTTTGGCACGCCATGCGCCATGGCACAAGGACTCCGCCGTTCCTCCTACCGGCGCAAGGGAGGAGAGAATGCGCTGCGCGAAAGCGTAATGAACGTTTACACAATTGACAAGGAGGTTTTGGTGAAGTGTGCGCACTGCCCGCCTGTCAGCCAAAATTGCACTATGCCAGGTCCTCTCCGCCTTGCGCTGAAAGTAGACGTGGTTTCAGATGGCGGCACCGACTTTAATTGCCAGCAAACCAGAACTATTGTTTAACAAAGCATATCCCTCCCAACCCTACACACCATGTTAGTATCACCACACACACACACGTCTCAAAATATTTTTCAGAGGTAGTAGTTGTAGCCACAGTATTACTGCAGCAGGTTCGCTAGCTAACTAAAGTTAACTTTAGCTAATATTAGCGGACTTACCTGTAAATGTTTCTTTAAATTAGAAGTGGAGTCCTTGGATGATGACAGCAATTTCACAGCTGGAAGGCATAACTTGCACTGCACGGTGTTGTTGTTCCCCTTTTCTGCTTGATATAAAAAATAATGGCGAAATTTCCATCCAGTAAAAGCATTTTTTTCACTCGAGGCCATGCTGGCAACTGCAAGGTTTTACAGGTGGGTAACGGTGCCGTAAGTCTCCTGAAGTGTCGTAATGGTGTGCGCGCGCGTGGTATGTGTGCGAGACATGCGCGCGCCATCTTTCTCTATCTCTCCCGTTTCAAAGAAAAAAATATATATATAATATCATAAAATGCATTAAAATTGTAATCCTGCGAACTAATCCCTATTTTTACTAAATGTACCTGTAATCTGAATACGTCTTTTTTTTCTGTAACTGTAGTGGAATACAGTTACCTTTTTTTTGTATCCTAATTACGTAACGCTGTTACATGTATTCCGTTACTCCCCAAGCCTGAAGGTGAGCAAAGGAAAGGGAGGCCAGTTAATCCAGTTAGTCCTCTGTACACCAGTGGAAGAAACAGTAACATCAGACCTGGAAGAAAATTGCAACTACTTTTGCTTTTATACTGCTGACCTTACAGATGAGAAGGGTGTGAACAGCTTTTAGACAATAACAGAGAAGTATTTAAAAGACGACCATACATAAAAGTACATACATTACATAAATTGGTACATACAAGTAGGTACATTACTGTATTATTGATAGTTTGTCTGTAAATGGCCCGATGCAAAAATACAGCAATCTCACACTATATGAGGTAAAACTTAAAACAGCTATGCATCACAGTGACATTCATTCAGTGTCAGATAATTTAGAGCTTGCCAATGAATATGAATTCCTTAATCTGTGGAAACCTGCAGAATTTCTTTATTTTGTGTAGTCATATTGTGTCTTCTATTTTACACCATTTAGCAGCTTTGTCTGCTTTGCTTGCAAGTGGTGGATATAAACCATTAAAACAGGGTATTCTCTGGCATGTTAAGATGAAAAATTGCATGCGTTAAGTCTGGTGTGAGTGAGGGAAGTCTGGAAAACACATCTGAATTCAAAAGCCAGCTGGCACAGGAAAGCAGTTTAGGCTGCTTAGGGAAGGGAGAAAGCAGGAAAGAAGACTGGAAACAAGATAACAAGCTATATTCTTTTCTCATTACATATGCTTCCTCTGGTTGCTGTAATCCATCGTGGCAATATCCATTTTCATTGCTATGCAGATGACACACAGCTTTACTTGCTCAACAGACCAAATGACAAATTCAGTTTAGACAGCCTTCCTAACTGTCTTGCCAACATCAAATGCTGGATATCTGGAGACGCTCTCATGCTCAGTGAAAGTACACTTTGGTGTCTCTCAGGCTCCCACCTTCTAAGAACCCAAATAGAAAATGACTCTAGTCCCTTTTCTCTCTGTCAGTTGTATAATTAGAAACAGTTCTTGTCTTCAACCTTAAACTAAATTTAGACAAATTAAGAAAAATGTCAGGTTCCTCCTTTTTAAGCAAGACACATATGACAGAATACTATTTGTATGTGTCTGGCTGTGATTAAGTTATCCAGGCATTTGTTCATAATAATTGCGACAAGTAGATACACTTCAGTATGAAACATACTGATCCATATGTGCAGCATGAGATCTTTGGGCAACCATTAAGCATCACCATAAGTATTTCCTCACCAGTTTTAGATAAATAAAGAAAGGTAATTGTGCTTTTTTTCTAGTAGAGCTGCTAGACTTTGGAATAACACTATAAAGATGAAACCAGCTCTTTTAAATAACTTCGTCGGCATCTATAGTATTCATCCATTCATTTATTCATTCATTGCTTTACTTTCCATATACTTCTCTGACTGTGAAGAACCTCACAGCTTAATAAAAGTCCTTATTGTTAAGAGAATAGCTATATGCTGATGTGTCTGAATATGGCATAATTTACCACTTTAGTGCAAATTGCTAAAAATAAATCGAGGTCTTGGTTGACTAATATCTGGCGGCTACTGCTCAACAGTCCACTTTGTTCCATATTCCACTTTATATTCCTGCTTAATGTTCCATTGACCTATGCTGCCGAAGTCCTCTTGAGCAAGGCATTCGATCCTAAACCACTCCATATGTGGGTGATGCTGTGCTCTGACCTGTGATGAAAGTGTATTGGGTTATGTGTGTGCCTTTTCCACAATAAAGTAAACTAAATCTCATCTATATCTAAAGGAAAGGGCCCAGTTGCTACATCTTATTTGCTGCCAACCTTTAGATGTTTGTTTGATCTTGCAAGTAATATCAAAGCAGCTGCCGGGCAAAACCTGAGAGCTATGCTTTTGATTCTGGGTTGAATTTTGACAAACAAGTCCAAGAGCTGTCCAGTCTTGTCTTCAGCAACTAAACAGCACGTCTAGCATCAGGTGTTTTTATTTTTATTTTTATTTTTTTATTTTATCCTTTTCTAACATGAAAAAAAAGGTTATTCATGCTTTTATTTTAACCTGTATTGCCAACTGTAAGTACTTATTCATAAGTCTTTACTGTCTGCAGCTGGTTCAGAGTGCAGGCTTTTTTTGTCTATCATCATCGATCATTTTTAGCAAACCCACACTGATATCTGGTTGATTTTAGAATTGACTTCAACATTTTAATTATGTTTTCAAATATACTGTGAAGATTATATGTTCTCATAAATAGATCAGCTGGTCAAGTCAAAATACTAAAGGCCAACTTGGTATCTTTTGAAAGCATTTTTTTTTTTTTTTAAATTAATTTCCTATAACTCTTAAACTAATTTTCTTCTTGCTTTTATGTATGTTTTATTTGGTCTGCTTTTATGCTTTTTTTTTTTTTTTTTTGCTTTTTTACTTGAAATAACTTTGTTTTGAGATGCGCTACATAATTAGAATGCACTACTACTGCTACTGCTACTACTACTACAACTAATACTACAATACTACTTATACTACTAATACTTATACTACTACTACTACATTATCCTTAACTTTCTTCTCTGCACACAAAACAACAGAGATTACATTAGCCTGACAAAGGAATGAGAGAAAATCAAGTCATTATATGTGCTTTGCCTTCAAATTGTTGAAAGGGAAAATAATATGCACAAATCAAATAGTTTAAAAAGTTCATTAAATAATAATAAAAACTCCATCTACCCACCTACACCATTAACACTGACCACAGATGAAACCAGGGGCAAAGAGAGTGCTGCCTGTGTGTTTCAGTGTATAATTTATTCTGTAAAGCCAATTTATTATACTTGGTTGCCTCTGCAGCCATTTCAAACCAAAATATCTCCCTTGCTGAGTTTAAGCTGTGGCATCATGGAGGCTTTTAGGCTGACTCAGTAAGAAGCTGTCTGTGCTCTGTTTCTCCAAGACCTATTTAGGTTTAGCCCCTGATGCTGCTAATCTGTGATGAAAGCAATTCAGATGCTGATAGATCATGTACACTACTGCATGATACACTGGGTAATAAAGAAATATATTTTCACCTGTATCAGTATTACACCCACACCTGTGCCTCATCAGAGTATTAATGGATGGGAAAAATAGATTCACTCTGATGAGGTTGTTTTGTGAAGTTGTGTGTGTGTGTGTGTGTGTGTGTGTGTGTGTGTGTGTGTGTGTGTGTGTGTGTGTGTGCGCGTGTGTGTGTGTGTGTGTGTGTGCGTGTGTGCGTGTGTGCGTGTGTGCGTGCGTGTGTGCGTGCATGTGCTTGTTAGCTAATATAACCTTTTTTGCTGTTGAATATCCTATCCCACCATTCCACCCCCCTCACCTTCTCGACATGCGGCAAACCCCACAGACTCATGGGACTGTGCGCTCCTATGAATTGTGGGTGAGTGTGACTCAGCACTGCATGGCTTTACTCCTTTTCCTCATCTCGACACCCCCGCTGTTGTCTCAAGTATTCTCAGAAAACCCATCAATTTATATTTCATTTCATTTGTCATTAGCCCTCCCTCAAAAAAAAAACAAACAAACAAAAACAAAAAAAAAACCTCTCACTCCAAACTATAGCATTTATGAGAATACAATTACCAAAACCGCATGCATTATTGAATGAAACTTAATGGATGGAATGCTATGTTTAGTAAGAGCCCTTCATATGATAATGCCTTGTTATTTCAAGCAATGGATAAAATACATGCCGGCCTGCCATTAGAAGGATCTTCTGCCCTCTTTGTGGAAGCTTTACTGTAAAGCCATCGCTTATCAGTGTAACAGGACACTGTGAGCAAAGAGGGTGAGAAGAATGTGTACAAGGACCTTAAAGCATGGTGAAGCATGCATCCTAATTCACTCTCATTAGAGACCGCCTCGCAAATGAGTCAGAAAAGTCTGTTACTTTCGGTCGATGGATCACAGGTGTCTCACGGGGTTTATTTACGTCTACACACTTGGCTGACCGCAGCGAGTGCCATTATTTGGGGTTCCTAGGAAATACCATCACTTTAGCTCTCAAATATCAAATAAACAAATAAATAAAGAAGAATGAATTTGCAATAGCTGTGACCATTCACAGACACACAGCCTCACAAACACTCGACCCCCATGGCAAATTCCAGCCTCATAGGTTGTGATTGCTATGGGGTGGGCACAGCTTTGTGGACCTCCCAAGAGGTGTGGGGGAGTGGAACTAGTCTACACCAGTGAAAAATTACTCTCTACTGGACAATTTCTGTAAGGTGCTATATTACAAACGGCTTATAAGTTTTGTAAGGGGCGTGGCTAAAGTATAACTCACATTAATGAGAAAGAAGTCACTACAAAGGTCACTGACACCTCCAATGGGAGTCTACGACAACTGGGTCAGTTATGAAAGAGCATGTGGCAAAATGGTGTGTGTGTGTGTGTGTGTGTGTGTGTTTGGAAGTTATGCAGTTTCTTTCTTATGGGCCTCTCACTGCCACACCCTGTTTTTGCCAGTGAGCATGAACAGTTAATCAGCTGTAAATCCATTTGGAAGTTATGCACCCTTTGTGTGATAATCCACACCCATTGCCACGCCCCGTTTTAGCCAACTGACATGAACGCAAAAATGCACCTTCACACACACACACACACACACACTTGACCTCTATGCCAAATTTCAGTCTCGTGAAAGCTGTGGCTGACAAAGGGTGGGGAAATTGATGTGTACTGACCCACCAACCGACTGACAGAGCGAGCTATAGAGCTGCTGGTCACAGCTGATAAATAAAACTTGTGACTTATCTAAGGTGTGGAGGACAGCCATTTATACTGAGATATAAAGTAATGCTGCTTTGCACTATATTTATTTTCAGCCTCTTAGAGTTGAAATTAATCATACTTCAGAGCATGGGAATGTCTTGCCCTTCACTGAATGTTGTATTAGTAATCAAAATATGAGTGTTTTTTGTTTTGTTTGTTTTTTTGTTTTTTTTTTGTCCATTGATGCAGTATAAGCCATGTGGGCCCCATGTGTGAGAGCAGTCCAGCCAGTTCTGGCAGTGAAAGGAGCAAGTGCGATGACAACAGGTTTGTCTGATTTTGCATGTTTTTGTGTATATTTATTTATAGTGGTGGCCAGGTGGGGTTGGGTTGTTCTGTTTGCCTTCATCTTTTCCAAAAGCCTGTGTGCTTGTTTGCCTCACATTTGTATTTGTGCTTGTGTTCATACAAGATATGTATACATGTAGGTCTGCATATGTGCGCATGAACAAACCCTGCTTTCATGTGCTATTGGAATCAGTGTAACTACAAGCCGCCAATTTAAAAGAAGCAAATTAACTTCCCTTCGAATCATAATTACATGACAGAGCTTTGTAAATTACTTCAAGTTTCCTCACTGAGATGACACTTATTTTTTCCTGGCTGAGGAAAAGACAGTCTCATGGGTAGACAATTTTTATTTAACTTTTAGGCAGTGGAACACAAAAGATTTTTAATTATGCCTTTACAAGTCAGAAATACTACCTTTTGTCCAGCAAGTGATGGACTCATCACTTGCTACACATATCACAAACATAACCCTAACCTTGCACTCATTAAAGACCATTTCATCTCTAAGTAATTTTAGTCAGAGATGAAACACTTGTTTTGCAGGAATGTGGCAATTTATGCTGCCTGAACTAATGAAATAATAACTAATGAAAACCTCTTTGCATTCTTCAGGCCGGTGACCTGGGCAGACTTTCTAAAGGAGAGTGCCATCTATATTCTGGCTGCCCGGCCCAATAGCTCTGCCCTGCACATCCGTCTGCCGCTATAGTCCCCAGGGTCCTGCTCTGGACCCAGCAGAGAGAGAGAGAGGGAGGCAAGGTGTCCCTTATGTCCTGTGGATGAGAGGAGGAAGACAGAAAACATGACATCGTAAGGAAAGGAACTAAGCGGACTGGATGAAGTGTATCATTCAGAGACAGCAGATCAAGCCATCGACAGAATCTCTCCTCCGCTGTGTCACCTCAATACCCGACACTGACAACACACATCGACTGACATACCGACGAAACAAGTGACAGCTGTCTGACGAGTCCCGACTGAAAAACCTGATGGTTCCAGGCAAATGTGAGAGATAGGACAAGGAGGACAACCTCGCACTCACAAGTAGTCAGTCAGTGATATTTTGAAGGCTTTGAGTGTACAGATCATGCACACATTCAGATGAAATCCTAGGATGCTCACACTCCCTTTAAAAGACAAATACTAGGCTCCGTTCCTCCTGTACCTCTCCACGGATGAAGCAGTTACATTAGTCACATTAGTGTGACAGGCTGTTACTCTTTCAATTATTCATTGGTTTGTTTGGACTCCATCACATCCTAATAAGTCCATGCTATTCTAATGGGATTGTGTTGTTTGCCATTGAAATTGTTAATCATACTAAAGAGAGGCACATGCAACATTCATTATTGGTACTATTTGATGAGTGGATAGGCTTCTGGGAGGACAATTAAGCCTGCGACTGCCATTATCAGCACATATACCAAACAGGAATGGAAGCTATCTGCGTACGTAATATTATATGAGACCTGCTATTCATACAAGTATAAATGAAATAAATTATTATGCATTACAAAGCTGTATTTATTCCTGTATTCTCTGAACTATCCTGTTTCCCCCATTCTCATCCAAGAATTTGTGTTCGTATCAAGTACTAACTGTGACAAAGGATGTGAACGTTCATGAAAGCTAACCCACTAACTGACTTGTATATACCGCCATAAAGTACATTTTGTTCCTGTTGTGCTCCCAAAACTGCACTTTGACAAGGTGGAAACATTCTGCTACTGTTCTAGTGTCATTATTTGCACTGTAGGAATGAGATATGGTTGGACTACTGTATGTGTGAAGTAATCACTGTAATGAAATACTGAGAGAAAATGGGCAGAGACGTGGCCCACACATTTGTCCTTCATTAATTTGCATAAGCACTGCTTTAGAATTGTTATGGAAAACATAGTGGCATTTATTCTATAATATTGCAGTTCATGCAACAACTTAATTGCACATGAAACTGCCTCTTTCATAGCATCACTAGAAACATTGCATTGATTTATGAAATATCAATGGGCCTAACAAGTAGGGTATTATGTAGTGTTTATGCCATGCAATGAAGGTTTTATGACGGGTCCTTTAACTGGAAAACGTATGGAAATGACATGAAATCTGAAGGGAATATGTGACAGTGCTGAAATAAATGCATGGCATTTACTGTCCTTCTTGACAATTTTGGTTGTGTCTTTTCTTCATGTTTAACACAAGTGTTGTGAGTGAAAATCGTAAAAAAGAAAAAAATAAAATAAATAACGGCCATTTATTTTTCAACCCAGGCTGTAAAATGCTGATCCCAGTCATCCATAATCATACATAGCACAACCACACTGGTCTTGATGGCTTACAGTACTTTTTTTTTCAGTCTGAAAAAAACATTATTAGTGTCCTTTTTGAAAACTCCCAGCGCAGTCAGTTTTGAAATTGTCCAAACCGTCATGCCTGACAGGTTTTATTGCTGTGATCGTTCGTAGACCCAAACACAGTAAAGGAGCAGTTTTTGCTCAAAACGTATGAATGAATTTAAAAAAAAAAAAAAAAAAAAAAAAAAAAAAAAAAAAAACTGACAGTCACTCATAACTGTTGCTGGATTGTGCTGAAGGCTAGCAAGAAGTAACCTGGTAAGAACATTAAATAATAACATTAACAGAAAGGACATTTGAGAAATTTATCTTTTTATGTCATTGATGCATGGTATCCACTGGAGTGGACAGTGGAGAATATTTTCCATCACTGAAAAAAACAAAACAAAACAAAACAAAACAAAACAAAAAAAAAAAACAATTAAAATATTATTAATATATGTATAAAAGTGTTTCTCAAGGTTAAGGTTAGTTTTAGAGTTAGGGTTAAGGTCAAGGTTAGGAAAAGGTCAAGGGCTGCTGCACTGAATCAAGTGTGTATATGCGAGAGTGTGTGAGAGTTTCGCAAATCTAGGGCTTCCATCTAGACACGATCAGATATCTGTCGACTCTAGTGGACACCATGCATGAAAGTGAAGCAGCAGCACAGTGGTAAGTGTTTTGTTACCAAACCAAGCAGTAAAATTGTACTATGTACGGGTAAAAAAAAAAAACAAACATTTTAATATGATCTTGATTGGGTTGAAAATAGCTCTATTGTCTGGCACTAAAATACTATGGCATACGATAAACAGATTCTTTATTGTCTTTTAACAAGGAAATCTGTTGCCACCAATCTGTGCAGTGCCTCACATAAACACACAGGTGCATAGATAGAATAGATAGAAAAAAACATGCATGACATCATGAAAAACATCCATCCACATGAGAAGCATTCAGAAAACACACATGTATACACACAATCTTATTCACATAGTCACAGTTGTAGGTTTTAGGTCTACGTTGGCGTGTGGAGGACTCCCCTTGAAAACTTCACATGCACATAATCGCCATGATATCTATTTCGTCAAGAGGGTCACAGCACAGGGACAGACAGGAGCTGTAACCATGAGGCAGGCGGGAGCTGACTGAGTGTCTTGCTCAAGCACAGCAGAGAGATGGATCTTAAAATCATGGCGAGTGAACATTTGACATCTCAGTTAAAATATAAAGGATAGTCTGTCACACCGTCTGGTCACCTTGCTGCTGAGGTGTTTGGACAGAGACGGCCGGAGCGTCCAACCGTACAGACACCCCGCTGAGGTTTATTAGGCTTAAGGAAACATAACTGGCCCAAAACGGTGTACGGAAAACATACCTGCAGTCAACCAATTCTGTAAATCCCTCACTGCCCTAAGGCTTTTGTTACTTTCTATGTGCTAGAAAAAGAAAAAGTTGGCCAGAGTCCCAGAGGAGCATCTCCCCAAATACTGGACTGAAAGTCAAATGTGAAGTGTGAACAGACAAAGGAGGACAGCAAAGAAAATCTTTAATAAAATGTTCCCTTCAAAAAAGATAAATCTTGAATTTCCCTGTTCCTTACTGTGCCATATTCATCTATATTGTAGCTTATTTTCTCCAGTGTTACTGTCATAAGCTTTGGCAGCACTCGACTCAGATAAAGGGAAACAATTACAAGAGCAAGAGCAATGGAGAGATCTTTTTAGATTATGTTATATAATTGTTTCATAGCAGACTGAGTGATGAGGCTCTTGACCAGGTTAATTGATACATTAAAACGAGTCAAATGTGAGAGCTGAGATCTAAATTAGCTCAAGCTTAACCCACCCAATTATCCTGCTAAATTAGTTGGTTCAAAAAAATAAATGAAAATTTTAAAAAAAATAATAAAAAAGAGACGCTGCCTTCACTGCCTTCAATTCAAGTTATTCACCTTATGTCAAAGTATCTTAGAAATGCCCACAGGACTGTGCAGTGTTTATTCTACTAGGAGTGCATTTGAAAGGTCTTTTTTCTTCTCCATTTCGTACAAAGCTCTTCATTTCTCATTCCTGTTTTGACATGAGGTGGCCTTCGAAAGAGCGGATTTACCAATCTGATTACAGGCCGTGTCTCCCTCTTTCAGGTTGGTGTGCAGGACCACAACAACAGGAAAAGGAGACAAAAATTGCATCTTCTACACCAAATGAATAACAGAAGAAATCGCATCCCTCTGATTTTTATATCACATTTATTTTCAATATGATACAAAAGCTGACAAGATAAACACCATGTACTGATAACAGCTGAAGATTTTTGCCACAATCATTAAAATTCAAATCAGTAAGTGATCGTAGCCTTCATCTACCTTTACTGAATGTGTCTATTTAATATAAAGAACAAGTACTCCTAATATTCTGTACACTCAATATAAGTTTTTATTATTATGATGGCACATATCTATGTAATTTTACGCAGATTTGTAACTAAAGTACATTTGTGAGCTCATATTGTTTGTGCTCTTCTTGAGCAGGAAAGACATTTCAATCAACTCCACATAGATGAGAACAAATCTCAGATGGCAGCTGGTGGTGCCAGGCAGCATCCAGTGAAGATTATTGATCCAATCATTCATTAGGCCGAGTGCATTTGAATTTATAGGTATACTAAAACAAATCATGATGCTGGGGTAATTGACCAATCAGGCTTTCAGCTGTGTTTGTGGTAAATTCAAAGGTCACAGGAACTAATTACATTTACTCAGGGTTGGGAGGCTGACTTTCAATATGTATTCCATTACTGATTACTGAATACATGCTCCAAAATGTCTGTATTCATTACTCAAAGTCAGCAGCTTAATCTGAATACTTGAGATTACTTTTATAATACAGGGCTTTTCAAAAAAAAAAAAAAATGTTTCTGTACATAGCGCATTTCACAAAGTGGCTGGTTACAGTAAAACATGCTCTTAATCTGTACTTTTGAATTTTTTTTATATTAATTTCCAGATTACCTGCAGTTCACTGTCACTAGATGTCATTAAAATTTAATGACAGCAAACAGCAGACACTGTGATTGTAACTTAATTAGCCAGTTAGTTAGTTGTTGTTGTTGTTGGTTTAGAGTTTTTTATACTGACAGAAGTTTCATTTTCAGCGTTTCAATGTTCCAAATGATTAATCATTGATGAGAATATAAAATAGATATGCAATAAAATCCAAAGTAATCTCCACAGTTATCTCAATGTTTCTAAAAAGCACCTATAATCTGATTACCCTATTATAAACTGTAACTGCAACAGATTACTTACATTTGATATTTTTACCTTCACATACATTCTGTTACTCCCCGACCCTGCATTTCACCTCCTGTTAGTTTTGGGATTCAACTTTCAGTGTTTTTGTTAAAGTAACCTCTTGTGCTTAACTGCCTTTTAAATCACATTTATTAGGCCTGCAAAGTACAACTGTTGTGGCTCTGACTAAGCAAAAGAAACTGGACCACTGTAAATTGGCCGACTGTGGAGCCCGTCTCAGTGCACAGTGAGTCAGCAAAGCACAGAGAAGTGATCTGGCTTTTCTCCGTGCACTTCATGCTGGGATTTCTTATTTCCCAGTTTATAGCAACTATTTTAATCTCTGTGCTTGCATCCTTTTAGAGCTACTTGTGCATGGTCACCTGTTTATAGAAATGGTGCCTTACTTTTACTCAAAGTACATTTTTAATGAGATACTTTATACTTTTTAATTAAGCAGATTTTTTAACAGTAATTTTTAACAGGAAATTTAAACAGGGAAGCAGTTCGTCTACTTAAGCAACATGTTTTAGCATTCTTTTCATCCCTGGCAGAGTTTTGATTGACAAGTTAAATTGACTTTATTTTCAAATTTCATGTCAATATAGCCACGCTCTCTGTAATTATCCCCAGCAGCCTTGCTGTCACATTAAAATGCC